>NC_044995.1:16089120-16302900 GCF_008728515.1 Papio anubis | reverse complement strand
CAAAAAACAAAGAAACAAACTAAAAAAAAAAAAAAAAACTGGTCGGGCATGGTGGCTCACACCTGTAATCCCAGCACTTTGGGAGGCCAAGGCGAAAGGATCCCCTGAGCCCAGGAGTTTGAGACCAGCCTGAGTAACATGGTGAAACCCTGTGTCTGCCAAAAAAATTAAAATAAAAATATAAAAAGTAGTCAGGCGCGGCGGTGTGCACCTGTAGTCTCAGGTACCTGGGAGGCTGAGGTGGGAGGCTGACTTCAGCCTGGGAGGTAGAGGTTGCAGTGAGCTGAGATTGTGCCACTGCACTTCAGCCTGGGTGACAAAGCCGGACTCCGTCTTAAAAAAAAAAAAAAAAAAAAAAGCCAAAGACAACAGGAACTAGTGGTGTAACAGGCGGCATCTGCTCATGGGAACTCAGCAGAAAGGCACCTGGGGCAAGACAGGAGGGAACCAGCTCCCTCATCTGCCACAAGTCATTCACCACTCTACAAACTGGTCCCAGCGTCTTGCGAGGGCATTCTGGTAAAACTGATAAAGTGGAAAATGTCCATGTGTTTGGAAGAATTTCTCCTGCAGAAAATGCCAGTGCCGGGGCACAAAGGTTCTAAGGTGGGAATTCTCAGCCTCAGCACTAGTGACATTTGGGGAGACAGAATCCCTGATGTGGGGACTCTTCTGCACCCTCAAGAGGTTTGGCAGCATCCTGGGTCTCCAGTCACTAAAGCCAACAGCACACCCTCCCCCTGGTTATGACAATCACACATGTCTTCAGTCATCACCAAATGTCTCCTGGGGTACAAAACCACCACCAGCTGAGGACCGCTGTCCTAAGTATGTACTGCTGAAATAGGGAAACCTGGCAACAATCTAAAAGCTCACAACAGGGGTCCGGTGCTATAATATTGGTTAATAACATGACTACTAAAAAGAGCAAGGCTCACATAGCCCATACCACGTGCCAGGCCCATCTGAGTGCTTTGCACATACCAATATAACCCTCACAGCAACCCTCTGAGGCAGACATTCCTACTGTTTCTATGATAATGAGGAAACTGAGGAACAGAAGTGAAATGACTTGTCCTATGACCTGATCTCAGGAAGTATAGGCAGCCCGGCTCCCCCACGACACCGTGCCACACAGCCTTCAGAGTCAGGCAGACCTGGACTGGGGTCCTCTCTTGCCCACTTTCTAGCCTCCCAAGCCTCTGTTTCCTCCTGTCCCTGCAAGGACAGACAGACAGGGCTTTCATCACAGGCTCACACAGGGAAGGGCTCAGCACAGCACCCAGCGCGTGAAGAGGGTCTGGCCACGCAACACAACAAGCCATCCTGAGCACAGAAACACAGAAACCAGCCCCGCTGTGCCGACACTAAGGCCATCAGCATTCGCTAACGAAGGCTCGCGGCACAACAGAACTCAGGTGGGATGCCTTTTCTGAGACACACACGCACATGTCCTATCACCTCAATTCTACAATATGTGTATTGTTTCACATGCTGACGTCACTGAGATTGGCATGTACCTCGCAATCCATGGATAAAACTCACCTATCGCATTCTTTTCAGAAAAGCAGTTGTATGATTAATAATGGACCTTAGAGGACACACTGTCTTAGACTTCAGGGCACGAGGAGGTATGCGTTTAAATCTCACATGCACAGAAAAAATAAATCCAAAGGAAATAACCCACACTAACAGAGGCAGGAGAGTGGGTACAGGAGTCAAGGCAGCCTCAGGAACCAAATGCCAGCGTTTCAGCCCTGGCTGTGTCACCTGCTGTGGGACCCTGGGCAAGTCACCAAGTCATGTTCCCTTTCTTCACCTCTGTTTCCTCATCTGCATATCAGAGATAATAACCACACATACCTCTAAGGCTATTGGGAGGGTTCAGTGAGTTAATCCACATAAAGTCCTCCCAAAAGAGCCAGAAAGGGCAACTGCTAAACACGTATCAAATATTATCATCATTGGCTGGGCGCGGTGGCTCATGCCTGTAATCCCAGCACTTCGGGAGGCCGAGGCGGGCAAATCACAAGGTCAGGAGGTTGAGACCAGCCTGGCCAATATGGTGAAACCTCGTCTCTACTAAAAATACAAAAATTAGTCGGGCGTGGTGGCGGGTGCCTGTAATTCCTGCTACTCAGGAGGCTGAGGCAGGAGAATTGCTTGAACCCAGGAGACAGAGGTTGGAGTAAGCAGAGACTGTGCCACTACACTCCAGCCTGGGGGACAGAGCAAGACTCCGTCTCAAAAAAAAAAAAAAAAATCATTATTTCCTCTGATGGGTGGAGACACGGGAACCTTCACTTTCTATGCTGTATGTCTCTGAACAGGTGAATTTTTTACCTATTCTACCTCCTTGGTGAGAAGGTGGCACGGAAGAGACTTTTTTTTTTTTTCCTGAAAAGGTCTGGGTACCTCAAAAAAAGAAGAGAGACTTTTTTTTTCTTTTTTCTTTTAAACACGCTCCCCACACTCCCCATACTCGCCCCATCTGTCTGCTTGGAGCAGGTGGGACTGGAGGCAGGTTGAAGCCGTGGGCAGGCTGCAAAAGAAACAGGGACAAGAATAAGCACAGAGCAGATTCCTTCTCCTCCCTACCACCCCCCTCAACACACCTTCCCCCTCACACCACCCAGGGCCTTAAAGCACCCACAGAAATCATGTCAAATATTCTATTCTGCCTGGCCACGGGCTGCACACATCCTGAGAGTTCCACGCTGCGACCAGCAGGATCCTCCAGGCAGTTCTGACCCTGTCCCTCCCCTGCTCAGGACCTCTCCCCAGTGCCCATGGATCACGTCCAAGGCCCCTACGGAGGCTGCCAGGGGCCATCTGCCTTGGCCCCGCCTGCTCTCCAGCCTCATTCGTCTGCTCGCTCCAACACACAATCTCCCCTTCTCCTGGCCCCAGGAAGACTCCCCGCTCTCACATCCCAGGACCTTTGCACCTGCTGTACCCCCTGCCTGGCACTCTGTTCACCCATCTTCCTCAGGGAGGCCTTCCCTGACCTCCCACCAGCAGCCGACCCTCAGAGCTCAGCCTTCCCTTCCCCTCACAGCACTTGCCTCTGTCACCTGCATCACTATGTGGGTAATGTCGCCTCTCCCACTGGACTGTGAGTTCCACAAGGCAGGGACACAGTCTTTCCTAGCCCCCATTGTGTCCCCAGTTCCACTCAGCACAGGGATGGGCCCATAGCTTTCATTATTTCAAGGCAGGAGTGGTGAACAGAACCACAGCATTTGTGCCAAGTGAAGGTAAAACAAAAAGTCCTGCATTCATTCATTCCACAAATATCACACCAACCCTGCGTCACCACTGCTCGGGTCACCAGGGATTCAGCAGTGACCAAAACAGAACTCCCTGCCATTGGGGAGCCGGGGGGATGACGGAACAGGCAGCAAAATAAAAAATAAACATATAAACAAATTAGGATAGCCAAAGCTGACAAATGCCATGGAGAAAAGGAGCACTCGGAAGATTCAGTGCAGGGGAAGGGAGCAGGGGTTTCCGATTTAAAACAGGATGGTGACAGAACGGCGCACTGAGGCTGTACAGTCTGAGCAGAACCGGAAGCAGGTGAGAGCGCCAGGGGAAGACCTGAGGAGGAACACTGCAGGCAGGCAGGCAGGCAGGGGAGGAGCAGGGCTGAGGCACCCACAGGAGCTGGTGAAGGGGAGGGCTGGTAGATGTAGCTAGAGAGGAAGCTGGGGACCGCTGGGCAGGGCCTTGGGGGCCACTGTCAGCACTGTGGCTCTTATTTGGAGTGAGAGGGGAACTCTCAGCCTGAGGAGCGCTGGGGAGTGGGGGAGGGGCAGTAGGTGGAACCCCTTGCACCCAGGGTGGGGCAGGAGTCCTTAGGGAAACAGCCTTCCTCTCCAGGAGCTGTCCTCAGAATAAGCCCTGGGCACTGGCCTGATGGGCTCGCCACAGGCCTCAGTTGAGAACCATGAGGACCCGTATGCAACAGATGAGAAAACCGAGAATGGGAGAGATTCGGTGAATACCTACAGCTAGAGACAGCAGGGACACAGCCAAGGAGCCCGGACCCCTGTCCTCCGAGCCCTTAGTGGCCTCCACCTCCCTCTGCCTTTGCTCCCAAGAGACAGGGCCACCTCCCATCTTGTGTCACCTCCTCCTACATCCCGGCCAGCCGTCCCTTACCGTCCCTGATGTGCACACATGCGCGGGAGCCCTCCAGTCGGACTGCATGGGGTGTCCCTGACCCACGTCGCTCTGCATCGCCACCACCTCCCTGGGAGCTCCAGGACAGGGCCCAGTGGCAGAAGGAGAAACTGGTGGGTCTGCATCAAGGCTAATACTCAGTGAGTGCTCACAAAGCGCCAGGCATGGATTAATGTTCATCTTCAGAGCCAGCCTGTGTTACTATCCCCATTCCTCACATGGGAAAACTGAGGCCCAGGGAAAGAGTCACATGCACACAGTCACAGTGAGTGGGTGCAGGACAGGGGCTGCAACCAGAGCAGAACTAGCCCACAGACCTTTCCGTAACGACGGAAACGTGGTTACTAAACGTTTGAACGATGGCCAGTGCAACTAAAGAACTGACTTTTTACTTTTATTTAATTGTAATTAATTAAAACTTAAAAAGCCATATGTGAGGCCGGGCACGATGGCTCATGCCTGTAATCACAGCACTTTGGGAGGCTGAGGTGGGTGGATCACGAGGTCAGGAGTTCAAGAACAGCCTGGCCAAGATGATGAAACCCTGTCTCTACTAAAAATACAAAAATTAGCCAGGCGTGGTGGTGGACGCCTGTAATCCCAGCTACTCGGGAGGCTGAGGCAGAGAATTGCTTGAACCCGGGAGGCAGAGGTTGCAGTGAGCCAAGATCGCACCACCACCCTCCAGCCTAGGTGACAGAGTAAGATTCCGTCTCAAAAAAAAAAGTCCATACATGGCTAGTAGCTACCATTCTGGAGTGCAGCTCTATAGAATCCCTGCTAATTAAGCTTAAGCACCAGGAGCCTAAAGGCAGGAGGCGGGAGTGTGACTCTCACAGGCCCAAGAGGAGCCAGATCATCCCAGCCTGGCTAGAAGCTCCCATGCTATACCCCATCTCTCCCGCATCCCAACGCCTTACCTGGGGAACTGGAGCAGGACTCAGGCCCAAACTCACACCTCTAGCCAACTCAAATCCTGACTCTACCATTTCCACACTATACAGGTTCTCTGAACCTCAGCTTTCGCATCTGTAAAATGGAATCTTTTTTTTTTTTTTTTTTGGGACAGAGTTTCGCTCTGTCGCCAGGCTGGAGTGCAGTGGCCAGATCTTGACTCACTGCAACCTCTGCTTCCCAGGTGCAAGCGATTCTCCTGCCTCAGCCTCCCGAGTAGCTGGGATAAAAATTACCCACCACCATGCCTGGTTAATTTTTGTATTTTTAGTAGAGATGGAGTTTCACCATCTTGCCAGGCTGGTCTTGAACTCCTGACCTCGTGATCCACCCCCCCCCCCACCCCACCCCCACCCCGCCGGCCTCCCAAAGTGCTGGGATTACAGGTGTGAACCACTGTGTCTGGCCTGTAGAATGGAATCTTAACAATCTGCCCAAGCACGTGTTTATGTTATCTCAAAAGACAAGTTTGTAGGCCAGGTGCAGTGATTCTCGCCTGTAATCCCAGCACTTTGGGAGGCTGAGGCAGGTGAATCACTTGAGCCCAAAAGTTCAAGATCAGCCTGAGCAAAATAGGGAGATTCCCATCTCTATTTAAAAAAAAATTTTTTTTTAATTAGCCAGGTGTGATGGTGCGTGCCTATGGTCCCAGCTACTCAGGAGGCTGAAGTGGGAGGATCACTTGAGCCCGTGAGGTCAAGGCTGCAATTAGCCATGATGGTGCCACTGCACTCCAGCCTGGGTGACACAGCCAGACCCTGTCTCAAAAAAATAATGAAAAATTTAAAAAGATAATTTTTCTGATAACCATGGGTTGTCCTGGGGACCCAATGAGATGGCTTCACATACAGCTGGGGACAAGGCCAGTGCTTGAAAAACGGGTAGCAATTACATAAAGGACTCTGAAGTGAGGGGCCATCCTGAGCCTGTCAGAGCCATGGAGTGGCAGCTAAGGTTACTGCTGTCACTACTTGGTTCTAAAGGAATTATCCCGATAATTTCCAACATACCCCTATTAACTTTTTGAAAATATCATCTAAATGAAAATACACAGCTAAAAAGAGTCAACGCCCTGAAGACACCTCCTCCCAACCCCCAAGGCCTTCGGACACCAGTTTGAGAAACTGGGCTCTAGGGGACCCTGTCTCCAAAGCAGAATATGGTCTGCTTTCTCCATCCCTGGCTGCCACCTGAATCCAGCCAGCTCTCTCCCACACAGGTCCCTCCCCACCCACCTGTGTCCCTCCTCTTTGGGGATAAAGCCTTGGCTCCACACCACAGCCTAGGCCCTGAGCCCTGCCACCCTGCTCTCTCCCCTTCACCCACTCCCCCGGCTCCAACCACATGGGCCTGCTGTTCCACCACCCCTTGCGGCCTTTACCTGGCTGCACCCCTGTCCAGCCCACCTCCTCGGGCTCTCACATCACAGGGGCTCCTCAGCAGCCTTCCCAAACCTCTCTCCACTCTAGATCCAGCTAGATCTCTGTCCCCTCCTTCAGCCACACCAAGCACTCACAGGCCAACACAACCTCTCTGCCACCTCTGATCGCATCCAGAACTACACGTGGCACACAGTAGTTATTCAATCAATATTTGGTGATGGATGGAATACACGAATGACCAAGAACAGCCAAGGGCCGGCTCCTGAGGCTGTTCAGCAATCAGACCCCCAGGGCAGCGGGGACAGGGTGCCTCCCATCCTCATCCCTTCCCCCTGGGCTCTGGGAAAAGGAGGGGCCAAGGCCATGGTATTGGGGGTGGAGAGCAGCAGCCACACCCCACCTCCCGAGCAGGCATGGAATGGAGTCATTTCTAGATGACTGAGGCCTACTTTGTGCCAGGTCTGTCTAGGAGAAGAGAAAGCAGGAAAGAAATCCTGATGACAACAGCGACAACTCCAGTCACAGCAGGCAGGACAAGGAGATGAGGCATTCTTCAAAAGGCAGCTTCGCTGACAGAGCAGGGTTCAACCGTCATGCCTACTGGACTTTGGGCAAATCCAACAACCTCTCCATGCCTGTTTCCTCCCCGGTAAAACAGGGACAATCGTGACAGCAAGCTGCCAGGCTGTGGTGAAGAGGAGTAAGAGCAGACACCTCAAGCTCTGCAGCAGTGCCCAGCACACACAGGTGAAAACTACTCACGAGAATGACCCCAACATTCTATGTGGCTCCCTGGGCCTGTTTCCTATTTACAAGATGGGGGTGCTAACACTGCCCACCTCCCAGGCTGCTGTGCAGGTCTGTAGAGCTCATACACAGTGTCTGGCTGGGCAGGAGTGCAGCGGTGGGAGTGATTCATACTCCTGTCTGGAGCCCTCCCATCAGCTAACAGGCCTCACCACACTCTCCCAAGGACCAACAACAAGCCCGTGCCCACTGCCCCGCAGAGCCCCTTCTGTACTCTCAGGTGCCTTCAGTCCTGTCTGGCAATCACCAGAAGCAGCATCAGCCCAAATTCATCCCACACCTCCTCAGGAGGCCCATGCTTTCCAATACAGCAGCTCCCTGCATCCTCTCCACCACCCCACTCAGCAGGAAGGTTCCCGTTCACAGCTGGGCAAACTGCACCTTAGGGAGATGAAATAAGGCCCCAGGGTTCCACGGCCACCAAGAGGGGTGCCAGGAGCAGGGTTCTCACCAATGTCAGCTGCCCCCAGGACCAGGCCACTCAGCAGCCCCAGCTGGGTAACGGTACACCAATGACCCACCAGACCATGAAGAACTCAAAGCCAGGCTGGAGAGGAGAACCGGGGAGCAGGAACTGCCCCAGCCCGTTCAGAAAGGGCCCACGAAGTGGCAAACCAAGGAAGGCTTGGGTTTCTGGCCTCACCCTTAGAAACAACATCTGCGAACGAGCTTCTCCGGCAGAACGGCTGGGCTGAAGAAACTCCTGCGGGGACCTCTGACATGCAGTCTCCTGTTGGCCGGCCTGGCTTGCCGTCCCTTACTCGGCACACTCAGAGCACCCGGGCCCTGCTGTGGGTGCCGAGTTGGCAGTGGGTCTTGCCCCAAGGGGGCCAGGCCGAGCTCCCACCCAGCACCCCTCCCACACTCGCTCCCTCCCTCCTGGTCCTGCTCCCAGGCTGTCTCCCCCAGTTGGGCCTCTCGCTGCTTGGCTGGCTATCCAGAAGAGCCTGCCATGGAACCACCCCACCGTGCGGCCCGGAGGCCTGTGGTTGAGGGCCTTCCGCGGAGAGCTCTGGGAAGCTGAAGAGAGGCCCGGGGAGGGGTGTCCCTGGGTCCTCCAGGGGCTTGGAGCTCAAGTCTGAAAGACACTCCTTTCCATCCCAACCCATCCCAGGGGGTTTCTGGGGACCTTAGAGATTTGTTCTGAGGGGCTGTGCTCCTTCTAGGAAGATACCCTGGAACACACCTCAAAAAACAAACGCCAGGGCGCCTGCTCCTGCACTAAGCCTTAGGGGTGAGCCCATGGGTGGGATCAGAAGTCACACTCACCAGGGGCTACTGAGCTGTGCTGCGGGAATCTCTGGAGGCCCAGATTCATAGCCTGTCCCCAACACTTCCTGGCTGGGGGACCCAGCACAAGCTGCAGAGGCTCTCCAGGCTTCAGTTCTCACTGCTTAAGGCGGGGATCAGAGAAGCTTCCTCCCAGGTCTAACATGTCTTCCCCCAGATACTCCCATGGCTCTCTCACGGCACTCCAGTCCCTGCCCACACGTCACCTCCTCAGGGAGGTCCTTCCTGATCACCCAGCTACAGTAGAGAAACATGCCCACACTCTCAACCTGGCCCTCATTTATTTTGCCTTCGTAATATCAACCACACCTGAGGCCCACCAGAGACCTAGGTGCTGGGCACCAGTCACAAGACCTGCTCTTTCCAATTCCAGAGGAGCACCAGGAATGGCGGAGGCCTGCAGGCCCACGGTAGCGTGGACGCAGGGTCAGCGGGTGCTGTCTGTATCAGGTGTGACTGCTGCTCTGCGTTGCTATTCAGTATTAGTCCGGCTGGTTGGGTTGGGGAGGGAAGGGCAGAGAAATCAGCCCAACGAGCCTCCCCTCCTCTTTCCCTAAAAGTAACAGCCACGGGCTCTGGGGAACACGGTGTGAAAACCACAGGAGGGGGGGCAACCCTCGGGCCTTTGCTGGCTGTAAGGCAGTGATGCTACCCGAGGGGAAGTGGGAGGCCTGTGAAACGCCCTGCTCTGCTCAGTTAAATCTACCCACCCCCCCAGGCAGGAGCCTGTGACCCTCTCCTGTGTCACCTACTAACACCCTAAATCTGACCAGGCTGTTCCTGCTGAAATTCCAAACTCCTTCACAGACAGTCCACAAGGCTCCCAGTGACAGGGCCCTGCCTGCCCCGCAGCCCCTGGACTCATCTCCTCCCTGCTCCCTCGCTCTGCCAAGCCACATAGGCCTGCGTGAGGCTTGTCCCTGCACCTCACCAAGCTCTGTCCTCCCTTCAGACCTTTGCACTATGGTTCCCTCCACCTGGAGGGCTGTTCCTTCTCCTCCCATCCCACATGACTGCCTCACCTTGCCAAACTGGGATCAGCTTAGAGGCCCTCCGCGCAGCCGCATGCATCTAAAGTGCCCAGTCTGTCACCCTGTTTGAATTCGCTGCCTACCACCTCCCCTTCTAACCGGCTCCTTGCTTATTCACCTGTTTCGGGTTGGCCTCCCTCAGCCCCACAAGGATAGGGACTTTGACAAGCACACCGCTGTATTTCCAGTACTGATGCAACGCTGGCACACAGGAGGTGCTCAGTAAATGGTGGTGGGTGAGTGAAACCTTTTCCTCGGCTCCACAATACCCTTAGGATCCATCCTCGCCTCTCACCCAGGCCCACAGGCCAGTGCAGCACAGCCCCTGCCAACCCCTGCAGGCACTTCTGCTGCTCTCCTGCCCAAGCCCAGCCTTCCTGCCACTCCTGGAACTGCGAGCTGTGGTGGACAGGGGCGGTGGCATGCACCTATAGTCCCAGCTACTCAGGAGACTGAGGCAGGAGGATCACTTGAGCCCAGGAGTTCAAGACTAGCCTGAGCAACACAGCAAGACCCCCGTTTCCACAAAAAAATTTAAAAATTAACTGGGCATGCTGGCATGCACCTGTAGTCCCAGCTACTCAAGAGTATGAGGTGGAAGGATCACTTACGCCTAGGAAGTCAAGCCTGCAGTGAGCTGTGATCACACCACTGCACGCCAGCCTGGGTGACAGAGTGAGGCCCTGTCTCAAAAGAAAAAAGAAAAAAAGCAGAGCCTGACCTCTGAAAAGACTTGAATGTGTCTACCTTGCAGGGGCTCAGGGCTGCAAAGCCACTGTGTAGAAGCGGAGTGGGCCCGGGAGCTGCCCTTGTCAGTTCTGTCTTGATTGCATGTCTCCTCCGACCTCTGTTTCTGCATCTGGAAAACTGAGATGCTAATTTCAGCCCTGATTTCCTCCTAGTGCTCTCTGACACGGTTCTGTGAACTGGCAAGGGCCTTCAAAGTCCTGGCAGAAATACTAAGAATTACAATTGCTAAGATATACCAACGGCTCACCGTGTGTCGGGCACTCTTCTCAGTGAGGAGACGTTTCAGGTAGGCTTACTGTATGCCAGCATAGTTATGAATGCTTCCCACAAATTAATCCACTCAACCTTCACAATAATCCTATCAGGTGGGAATTATCATCCTCCCCATGACACTGATGATGAAATGAGCTCAGAAGGGTTGGGGAGACTGCTCAAGATCACACAACCATGGAGTGGCAGGGCTGGATTTGAACCCTGTGCTCTCACTCGCTTCCATGCAGCTCTTTACAGAGGCTGGAAACCAGAACATCGAAGTTCTGGATCCTAGCTGGGCCAGGCTGGGGAGCTGGATCCTGGAATGCTCAAGGGGACCAAAAGTAGGGGGTGGGGGAGGCTGGATGCCTCAGTTCCATAACATAATCATGACTGCCAACCAAGACTTACACAGTGCCAGGCACCGTTCTAGGAGCTTCTCGTGGATTAATTCATTTAATCCTCACAACAGCCCAAGGTGGGTGTCCTTCTGAGACCAATGTATGGGAGTGAACAGTGTGGTCTGAGGCCACAGAGCTAGAACCCACTTCTCCATCCTGCCGCTAGCTAACGCAGGTCCCTGGTAGCTGTGTCACCACCCGCATGGCTCTCTTGCTGTCTTCTTCCCCCAGCACACACCTGCCCAGCGTTAAAGGATGCCCTGGGTCCACTCTGAGGAGGGACCAAGAACTGCTGGACTGGCTGCAGGCAGAGGTGCTCAGGGCAGCCTGAGACTCAGGGGTGAGAGAAAGGAAAGACATAGGATAGTCACCTCTATAGGTGGAAGACAAAGGACAGAGGTGACTCTATCCTATGTCTTTCCTTCCTTTCACCCAGCCTGGAACCTGGTGAGCAAGGAATGCATGGCACTAGGGGCTCAGTGACCTGGGTTCAAATCCCACCCTGGCGCCCATAGGGTCTGATAAGACCTGGGGGAAGGCAATTCTTCCTCTGAACTTCAATTTCAGACTCTGCAAAAAAAGGACACAAATACCATATAAAACCCGAAGCACAGGGCTGGGCAGAGTATACGCTCATAGACAAAAGCTACTGCTCCAGTTTCTCCTTGACAAGAGGATCTGAGGCCAAGGTGGGCCAAGGGCTCACATCACACCTCTACCACTTCAGCTATCAGACCTCAGGGAAATCTTTACACTTCACAGTGAGTGAAATGATTCCTCATCTGTAAAATGGTATCACACTTCTAACTAGCTTGTAGCTCTCCACCAAATAGGCCTAACCACAGGTATGTTTTGAGACTTAAGTGAGGTCACATGTGCAAAAGCCCTGTCACACGCCTGGCATGGGGTGAATGCTATAAACACTGGGCATCCACCAGCTCTGGAAATGATTTACCTCTCTGAGCTGCTGTTTTCTCATCTAAAACGGAAAGCATAACAACAGCGCCCACCACTCTACAATTCAAGTATTCAGCAAGTTTATCTCTAAGAAGCATTCCAAACAGTGTGTGGCCCACAGAATGCACTCAGTTACTGTCAGCCATCAATTTCGTGATTACTGTTTTCACTGCTGCTGTTAGCCCCATCAGGCAAAGCCTCTAAAAGGTGGCAGAAGGAGAGGACCAGAGGAACAAAACCCTAGTGGAGAAAAATTATACAGAGCCCCTACTGCCTCACAGACTGTGGGACCTTTCTCCCCAGAACCACAAGGCACGGAAGCCAGTCAGCTTGGAAATCACTGCTGCGGACTAGGGGCAACCGTCTGCCCCCTCCGACCACATCACCAGCCCAGGTCTGCTGGGTCAATCAGGGACTGCAGCCAGTCCTCCAGGAACTCCAGACCCAGAGCAAAGGCTACAGGGCAAGCCAAGGTCATGATCTGGCCTAGGGAGCAGGGACACTGGCCACAGACCTCTGGGGCTGGCTGCTCCCAGCACCAGTCCACAGACCACAATAAGACACCAGATCCACGGGGGATCGACTGTCCGAAGCCCTTCAGAGCAGCCTTCCTCCTTGGGCCAGGCTGGGCCAGGGGCACCCCCCTCCAAGTCCCCTTGGCCTATGCAAAGAGGAACAGCTGGGAAAACAGCTCCCGGCCTCACTGCAAGGCCAACTGTTACTGCCTTGGTGGGGAGTGTAAACATGATGTGTGACTGATCTGGTAACCGGGAGACACAAACAGCTTCGTGGCCAGCGACAGAGGAGCATGTAATGGTCTGCATTGGTTCCCGGACCCTTCACATCCACTGCCAACCAAGGTCAGCCCACGAGTGAACTCCTGCTTCTCTGGAAAAGTAGGAGTGGATGAGGTTGAAAAGCAGCCCACTGGAGGCCCTAGTTACTCCAGCCCAGGCATCTTGCTGAGCCCAAGAGTTCTCCAAATGAGAAGAGGTCCTCACAATCCTAAGATCAAGATGCCCCCAGAGAGCTTTCCCGGGGGAAAGAGGTGTTCCCCCAAACACTCCTTCCTCCCAAGTTTTAACAAGCTGGTCCAGGGGCACGGCTCCTCAAATCCAAGCCTAATCCCTCTTCCTCTTCCGAATGTGGAGCCTAAAGCTCAGACAACTTCAGTGACTTCCAACGCAGCTTTCCTCCCTCCCCTATGGAAGGAAAGAACTGTTACTGCCTGGTGAAAAATCTGAGAGGGTAATGGAATCCAGAGCAGCACCTCCGTGGTCCAAAGCACCCCAGTAACCATGACGTTCCCTCCAAAGTCGTTAAGAAGTTCAATAAAGGCTGAGCTCAGTGTAAACCCCCAACCCCACACACGTCAAATACAAGAAACAGAAACCCCCTCTCACCAATCGGAATCACAGTCCTCCCAAAATACGCCCCTAAAATCCACTAGGGCCTGTCCCGCCCCGTCCCAGTCCCTTAAAGATCACAAACATCACAGTCCTCCGATTTGGGCTCCCCTACGTTCTAAGCAGGGCTCCCCCAACGCCGTGGTGATACTACCCAGCCACACTTCGGGAAGCATGCTCCCAAGAATCTCCACCCCTGTAAATACAGCACAGCAACGGCTTCCACAGCGCCAAAAAGGTACACCCCTCTACACTTGATGCGGCGCGCCCCCTCGAGAGTTTAGCCCGCGCACGCCAGGCTCGATCTGCCCGCCGCGCCCCACGGGTCCAGCCCCCGGCCCGCGCACGCTGGGGCCTGCGCTCCCCGTCCCGCACACTCGCAGCGCTCCCCTAGCCGCCTCAGTGGTACGGCCCGCCGCCACCTCCCCCGGCCCCCCGCGGCTGGTCCCACCGCCCCCGCTCGGCCACCCCCACTCAGCTCCGGAAGGGGGGGCTCGAGGGCCGCGGTCCCCCCGGCGTGCACGGGTGGTACAGCCCATCACGGCACCGCGGGGGGCCCGGACGCGACCATCGCGGGGGGAGGGCGCTCGGGGACACGCGCTGGCGCACTCACCTGTCACCGGCAGCCGCCCAGCCTCTCCGGCGGGGCTCTACCCCCGCCCATCGCCACGCTGCGCTGGTTCCCGTTCCTTGTGTTTCCCGGCAGTGGCTACGGCGCCCGCAGCGGCGGCGGCGACGCCTTCTCCGAGCCAGGCCCAACGGCTCGCGCAGCGCGGCCCCCCCGCCCCCTCCCCCCAGCCCCCGCTTACCGCCCCCTCCCACCCTCTGGACGGAAATACCGCCCTCTCGCGCCACAAACAGGAAGTGACGTACAAAGAGCCGGAGACGAACGCTCAGAGAGCAAGAGCGCAAGCGCAGGGCAGAGAAGAAGGCAGGCTCACAGCAGGGCGCCTGCGCACATTAGACAACTTTGGGCCTGTGTGGGTTAGAGATTGGCCTCGCTAAGGCGTGGGGCGGAAAGCCGAGATGGGGTTACGCAGGCGCAGTAGGACTCCGACATCTGCTTTCCCTAGGGACTCACCGCAGCGATTATTTCCCGGCAGCCTCTAGTCCGTATTTACATACGCTTTGATCTTGTTTTACTTCGTTCTGTGTTCTTAAAGGAATCCGGAGCAGGAGTGAGTTAGGAGGGGTTTCCTTTTCAGTGAACTCGTCATGGTTGAGCTCAGGCTCTGAAGCCACACAACCCGAGATTTGAATTTCCTCCTTTCTGGTGACTGTGGGCAGAAGGCTTGACCGTTTTCTGTGCCTCAGTATCCACATCTGCTAAATGGAAAATCATCCCTGTGTCGCTGGCTTTTGAACTATTTTAATGTAAACAAAACGGTTTTTACAAATTAGTTCATGACTGCAAAATATTAATGCCACCTGCTCTCATCGTACATATTCCAGTGAATCTGGGATATAACATTTTATAAGGCCCATAAAGGCCTTAAAATCACCCTGCGGCCGGGCGCGGTGGCTCACCCCTGTAATCGTGGCACTGGGGGAGGCCAAGGCGGGCGCACGAGGTCAGGAGTTCGAGACCAGCTTGGCCAACATAATGAAACCCCGTCTCTACTCAAAATACAAAAAAAAAAAAAAATAGCCCGGCGTGGCGGGCTATTGAGAGGCTGAGGCGGGAGAATCGCGTGAACCCGGGAGGCGGAGGTTTCAGTGAGCCGAGATCGTGCCATTGCACTCCAGCCCAGGCAACAGTGCAAGATTCCGTCTCAAAAAAAGAAAAAAAAAAAAAAAATCACCCTGCAAGAAAAGAGCTTTGCACAGATCCTGATCCGTATATTAGCTAGTTGTACTGGACAGCTGTGAGGCATCTGGCTCCCTGCCCCTCCTGTCTCGTAGGGGATTGTGCTGCCTCCTGAATTTGGGTTCCAGTATGCCATATAGCTTGGCTAATTGTATGCATTAGTAAGTGAGAAAAATGCCTGGCTGAGAGTTGAATCCTGGGTCCACCTCAGTCTGTGTGTTTTGGGCAAATGCTGCTTTTTTTTTTTTTTTTGAGATGGAGTCTCGCTCTGTCTCCAGGCTGGAGTGGGCTTTCGTTTTCCGAGAGGTAAACCTACTGCTGGAACTAGCCCTATCTTAATTGGTTTCTAGCTTGGAACTTGCTGCTCAGTATTCCTAATTCACGGTCTTCCCCATCAGTCGGTGTTAATAACTCTGACCAATGCCCCCCGCCCCCCTTCACAGCCCTAACCATTTTCATCTATTACTGTCTGCTGACAGGTCTGTTTAGTGAGGACTGCATAGGAAACCCAGTAAAGGAAGAGACCAAGACTGTCTCAGACATCAGTGTGTATCCAACATTGCCCAGAATGGGCTCTTGCAGAATGTTTGTTTCAAGAATTAGCCCTTCTGCCCTAATCTAGACTCAAGGTTACTGTGACCAACCCTCTTCTCTCCTTTCTCTCCTGTCAGCTGAACAGCTGAACAGGCCATTCCCCTACGTCTAAAGTCTCCCCTGGGCCAACTTGAATCCTAGCCCCTCCTAGGGCACTTAATTATGACACACTGAGATCTCACTGAAACCACCCATGTGCTTGTGTATAAACTCCTTGCAGCACTGGTAGTCAAGGGCAATGGCTTTTTTTTTTTTTTTTTTTTTTTTTTTTGAGATGGAGTCTCGCTCTGTCTCCAGGCTGGAGTGCAGTGGCAGGATCTCAGCTCACTGCAACCTCCACCTCCCAGGTTCAAGCAATTCTCCTGCCTCAGCCTCCTGAGTACCTGGGATTACAGAAATGCGCCACCACGCCGAGCTAATTTTTTTGTATTTTTAGTAGAGACGGGGTTTCACCATATTGGCCAGGATGGTCTCCATCTCTTGACCTCGTGATCCACCTGCCTCAGCCTCCCAAAGTGCTGGGATTACAGACATGAGCCACTGTGCCCGGCTCTTTCTGCTTTTGGTTTTGGTTTTTTGTTGGTTTTTTGAGACAGGGTTTCACTCCCTCTGTCACCGAGCTTGAAATGCAGTGGCATGATCTCAGCTCACTGCAACTGACACCTCCCATGCTCAAGCCATCTCCCACTTCAGCCTCCCAAGTACTGGGACCACAGATGTGCGCCACTATGCCCAGCTAATTGTTTTGTATTTTTGGTTGAGACGGGGTTTCACCATGTTGCCCAGACTGGTCTCAAACTCCTAAACTGAGGCAATCCACCCACCTCAGCCTCCCAAAGAGATGGGATTAGACATGTGAGCCACCACACTTGGCCTAATATTCTTTTTTTCTTTTCTTTCTTTTTTTTTTTTTTTTTTTTTTTGAGACAGAGTCTCGCTCTGTCGCCCAGGCTGGAGTACAGTGGCCGGATCTCAGCTCACTGCAAGCTCCGCCTCCCGGGCTCACGCCGCCATTCTCCTGCCTCAGCCTCCCGAGTAGCTGGGACCACAGGCGCCCGCCACCTCGCCCGGCTAGTTTTTTTTTTGTATTTTTTAGTAGAGACGGGGTTTCACCGTGTTAACCAGGATGGTCTCGAACTCCTGACCTCGTGATCCGCCCGTCTCGGCCTCCCAAAGTGCTGGGATTACAGGCTTGAGCCACCGCGCCCGGTCCTTTCTTTTTTTTTTTGACACAGTCTCACTCTGTTGCCCAAGCTGGAGTGCAGTGGTGCCATCCGCCATCTCGGCTCACTGCAACCTCCGCCTCCCAGGTTCAAGCAATTCTCCTGCCTCAGCCTCCTCAGTAGAGGGATTACAGGAATGCGCCACCACGCCGAGCTAATTTTTCTGTATTTTTAGTAGAGACGGGGTTTCACCATGTTGGCCAGGATGGTCTCCATCTCTTGACCTCGTGATCCACCTGCCTCAGCCTCCCAAAGCCACACCTGGCTGATTTTTGTATTTTTATTTTTTATTTATTTATTTTTGAGACTGAGTTTCATTCTTGAGCCACCGCGCCTGGCAATTTTTAAATTTTTAGTAGAGACACGGTTTCACCATGTTGGTCAGGCTGGTCTCGAACTCCTGACCTGAAATGATCTGCCCACCTCAGCCTCTCAAAGTGCTGGGATTACAGGCGTGAGTCAGCGCGCCTGGCCCTTAATATTCTATTTATTTCAAGTCTGCAACCCGCTGAACTGATTTTCTGGTTGTGCCTTGTAGTTTGTAAAACATTAGTCTAGGGGGGTAAACAACCCCCTAGCGTTGTTTGATGAGTAGAAGATGAGTAGGCCCAGGTTCTAATCATAACTTTTCTGTGTCCTTGTCAAAGTCACTTCACTTCTCTGAGCTTGCCTTTCTTTATTCTATTAAAACAGTAATAATATAATTTATTTAGCAATTGTTACAGGCTGAGTTGTGTGTTCACACACTCCCACCAATGCTATCCTGTTGCTATCTATCTACACAGTAACTCTGGAGGTTAAATGTAACAGTATATTAAGGGCCTTGCTTGAGTTCCCAGGACATGTTAAAGACAAAGACAGTATTGAACCCAGACGGTTTGATATCAGAGCCTGTGCTCTTAACTCATCTCATGCTGGAAAATGGAAAAGTATTGGCCCTACTTCTGTGCCCTATGTTACTTCTGCAAATGGCTTACTTATCTTTGGGGGGCCTCAAAGGCCATCCTGGGCAACATAGCGAGACCCTTTCTCTATTTTCAGCATCAAGGGTGAAACTTGAGGGCCACCTTGAATCTTGTGGCAGGGCAACACAGCGAGACCCTTTCCATTTCAGCATCAAGAGTGATCGATCCAGGCGACTGGGCACAGTGGCTCACACCTGTAATCCCAGCACTTTGGGAGGCAGAGGCAGGTGGATCACCTGAGGTCATGAGTTCAAGACCATCCTGGCCAGCATGGTGAAAACCCATCTCTACTAAAAATACAAAAATCTACAAAATTTAGCCGGGTGTGGTGATGGGCGCCTGTTACTTAGGAGGCTGAGGCAGGAGAATCACTTGAATCTGGGAGGCAGAGGTTGCAGTAAGCCGAGATTGCGCCATTGCACTCCAGCCTGGGTGGCGCAGTGAGACTCCATCTCAAAAAAAAATAAAAAATAAATTAAAAAAAAATTTTAGCCAGGCATGGTGGCAGGTGCCTGTAATCCCAGCCACTTGGGAGACTGAGGCAGGAAAATTGCTTGAACCTGGGAAGCGGAGGTTGCAGGGCAACAAGAGCAAAACTTCGTCTCAAAAAAAAAAAAAGAAAGAAAGAAAGAAAAAAAGTGTGAACCAGGAGAAAATTCCCTACAACCTCACCCCATTCTCTTCCATCCTAATCTAGTCTATAAACTCTCTCCCCATAACTATAAATATGGACTGGACTGGACATGCACTTTGCTGGGTAGAGGGGGCCGGTAACTTATTAAAAGCTGTTCAAAGGTCTCTTGATTCAGAAAAAAGAAAATGATGAGGGATCTTGCCCCAAGGGCTGGAGAGGACATCTCCTTAAAGCCCCCTTCTGTGCCCAGAGAGCAGAAATCAGGCCCAGGAGTCCACTCCAAGGCTTCTCACAGAGGAATCTCCTTATCGATGGCAACTGGACAAGCTGTGGGAACTAGTCACAAAATATATATATATATATATATATATATATATATATTTTTTAGATGGAGTCTCACTCTGTCACCAGGCTGGAGTGCAGTGGTGCAATCTTGGCTCACTGCAACCTCCACCTCCCGGGTTCAAGCAATTCTCATGCCTCAGCCTCCCGAGTAGCTGGGATTACAGGCACCCACCACCACGCCCGGCTGATTTTTGTATTTTTAGTAGAACGGGGTTTCACCGTGTTAGCCAGGATGGTCTCGATCTCGTGACATCGTGATCCACCTGCCTCAGCCTCCCAAAGTGCTGGGATTACAGGCGTGAGCCACCACACCCAGCCCCATTTTTATTTTTTATTTAAAATATTTAGGCTGGACACAGTGGCTCATACCTGTAATCCCAGCACTTTGGGAGGCCGAGGCAGGAGTATCACTTGAGGCCAGGAGTTAGAGACCAGCCTGGCCAACATGGCGAAACCCTATCTCTACTAAAAATACAACAATTAGCCCGGGAGGTGGTGGGCACCTGTAATCCCAGCTACTGGGAGGCTGAGGCATGAGAATCACTTGAACCCAGGAGGCAGAGGTTGCAGTGAGCCAAGACTGTGCCACTGCACTCCAGCCTGGGTGACAGAGCAAGACTCTAGCTCAAAAAATAAACAAACAAATAAATAAGTAAAATATTTAAAAGTTTCCCACATTATAAAGAAATGTCAAAATCATATATTTGATTCTCGAGCCAGAATCTACAAAGTCCACTCCCTGCTGCCTCCCCCAGATACTACTGTGTTGGGAAGATCCTTTCAGAGTAATGTTATTAATATATTTGGCAGAAGTACGTATAAGCATCAGGGATTCCGCACATGTTGGTTCCAATTTCCTTTTTTAAAATTTGTTTCTTTTTCAAAAATTGGAAGACACAGTGCACATTCAATTTTCTAATATATCAGAGATTCTCGAAACGTTTAAGGCCAGGTGCGGCATCTCAAGCCTGTAATCCCAGCACTTTGGAAGGCCGAGACAGGAGGATTGCTCGAACTTAAAACTTCAAGACCAGCCTGGATAACATGGCAAAACCCCTTATCTACCAAAAAATACAAAAAAAAAAAAAAAAAAAAAAATGGTCCCAACTACTCAAACAAAAACAACAAATATTTAAGTGGTCATGCTAGGCTAGTACACTTTGTGTAGACTTTGGGATGACGCTTTCTCTGCTCTTTTTTCTTTCTTTCTTTTTTTTTTTTTTTGAGATGGAGTCTCGCTTCCGTCACGCAGGCTGGAGTGCAGTGGCGCGATCTCGGCTCACTGCAACCGCCACCTCCAGTGTTCAAGTGATTCTCCTTCCTCAGCCTCCCAAGTGGCTGGGATTACAGGCACCCGCCACCATCCCCGGCTAACTTTTGTATTTTTAGTAGAGATGGAGTTTCACCACGTTGGCCAGGCTAGTTTTGAACTCCTGATCTCAGGTGATCCACCTGCTTCGGCCTCCCAAAGTGCTAGGATTACAGGCATGAGTCACCAAGCCCAGCCTCTTTTTTCTTTATTATTTTATTATTATTTTGAGACAGAGTCTCACTCTGTCTCCCAGGCTGGAATGCAGTGGTGTGAAAACACCTCACTGCAGCCTTGACCTCCTGGGCTCAAGCAATCCTCCCACCACAGACTCCAGAGTAGTTGGGACCACAAGCGCACACCACTACACCCAGCTAATTTTTGTTTGTTTGTTTTTGTTTTTGAGATGAAGTTTTGCTCTTGTTGCCCAGGCTGGAGTGCAATGACGTGATCTCAGCTCATTGCATCCTCCACCTCCACCTCCTGGACTCAAGCTGTTCTCTTGCCTCAGTCTCCTGAGTAGCTGGGATTACAGGCATGGGCCACCATGCCCGGCTAATTTTATATTTTTAGTAGAGATGGGGTTTCTCCATGTTGGTCAGGCTGGTCTCGAACTCCCGAACTCAAGTGATCCACCCTCCTCGGCCTCCCAAAGTCCTGAGATTACAGGCGTGAGCCACTGCACCCGGCCTGCCCAGCTAAATTTTAAATTTTTTAGAGATGGGGGGGGTGTCTCACCATCTTGCCCAGGCTGGTCTCGAACTCCTGGCCTCAAGCAGTCCTCCTGCCTCAGCCTCCCAAAGTGCTGGGATTACAGGCATGAGCCACCTGTTCGATCAATAAGATCGAACACCTTTATCAATCTGCTTCCAACACATAGATGGCTTCCAATCCCACGTGGAAAAGCCAAAGGCCTCACTGTGGTCTTCATGGCTGTATATGATCTGTCCCTGCCTGTTTCTCTAACTTCATCACAAACTACTCTTGTCCCTGGCCCATGTTCCAGACACACATACCTCCTCTCTGCCCCTCCAAAAAGACAAGCCTCGGGGCATTTGGGAACTTGCTGTCTCCTCTGGCTGGACTCTTCATGTCCCTGATCCTGATCTTGGCATGCCTGGTTCCTTCTTTCTTCTCTTTCACAACGCTGTTCAAATCTCACCTTTGGGCGCAGTGGCTCATGCCCATAATCCCAGCACTTTGGGAGGCCAAGGCGGGCGGGTCACCTGAGGTCAGGAGTTCCAGACCAGCCCGGCCAACATGGTGAAACCCTGTCTCTACAAAAAAATACAAAAATTAGCTAGGCATGATGGTGGGTGCCTGTAATCCCAGCTACTTGGAGGCTGAGGTGGGAGAATCACTTCAATCCAGGAGGCAAAGGTTGCACTGAGCTGAAATGGCGCCACTGCATTCCAGCCTGAGCGACAGAGCAAGACTCTGTCTCAAAAAAGAAACAAACAAAACACCCAAATCTCACCTCCTAAGTTCTCTCCTTGGCCACTCCGAGTCTAAAAGGGCCATGCTGTCACTATCTTTGTAAGCATATTTGAATCCTCTACCTAGGACTTAACACTAAAAGATACTTTTGTTGTTTATTTTGTGTCCTCCTCCAAGCCAGAATATACATTTGCTCATGAGGACAAGGACTCTTGGATACCAATGTATTCTATAGAATGCCTGTGAAAAAGTTCAGGACACACCACCCCAATATATGCCCATTTGATATGCTGATTACTTCAAACGGAGGTAACTCCGGGAAACAGTAAATGCAGAGACTTTCTCTGACCTTCCCTTATCTACCCGTACTTGGATCCTCCAAAAGGAACTCCATTGTCATGAATCCCCTCCCCAGGAATCTTCTCAATCAGGGAAGATGAGCTCAGATCACAGGAGAGGAGACTGGAGGTTGACATGATGCCCAGGCTGTCACCTGTTCTTCTGGGAAAACTTTTCTTAACTAAGAGACGATCTGCGTAACAACTTTTATTCGCCATACACTTCATCCCTGCACCCTCCCACAACTTATGTCACCACCACCTCCCAGAAGCCCCAAGCCCCTCTTCTTTTCTGCAGGTCAGGATGCTATATAATAAGCTTCAATCCTCTGACCCTTCTTTGAATCTCATATTTTGTGGGACTCTCACGTGTATGTATGTAATTTTTTTTTTTTTTTTTTTTTTTGAGATGGAGTCTCACTCTGTTGCCCAAGCTGAAGTGCAGTGGCGCGATCTCGGTTCACTACAACCTTCGCTTCCCAGGTTCAAGCAATTCTCCCACCTCAGCCTCCCAAGTAGCTGGGATTACAGGCGCCCGCCACACCACCATCCCTGGCCAATTTTTATACTTTTAGTAGAGATGGGGTTTCGCCATTTTGGCCAGGCTGGTCTGGAACTCCTGACTTCAAGAGATCCGCCCGCCTCAGCCTCCCAAAGGGCTGGGATTACAGGCATGAGCCACCATGCCCGGCAATTTTTTGCTACTGTTTTTTGTTTTCTGAGACAGAGTCTCACTCTGTCGCCCAGGCTGGAGTGCAATGACACGATCTTGGCTCACTATAACCTCCGCTTCCTGGGTTCAAGTGATTCTCCTGCCTCAGCCTCCTGAGTAGCTGGGAGTACAGGCAAACGCCACCACACCAGGCTAATTTTTTTTTTTTTTTTTTGAGACGGAGTCTCGCGCTGTGTCACCCAGGCTGGAGTGCAGTGGCGCGATCTCGGCTCACTGCAAGCTCCGCCTCCCAGGTTCAGGCCATTCTCCTGCCTCAGCCTCCGAGTAGCTGGGACTACAGGCGCCCGCCACCACGCCCGGCTAGTTTTTTGTATTTTTAGTAGAGACGGGGTTTCACCATGTTAGCCAGGATGGTCTCGATCTCCTGACCTCGTGATCCGCCCGCCTCGGCCTCCCAAAGTGCTGGGATTACAGACTTGAGCCACCACGCCCGGCCCAGGCTAATTTTTGTATTTTTAGTAGAGACGGGGGGTCACCATGTTGGCCAGGCTGGTCTCGAACTCCTGACCTCATGATCTGCCCGCCTTGGCCTCACAAAGTGCTGGGATTACAGGTGTGAGCCACCACGCTCGACCTTCTGCTACTGTTAATCTGCCTTATATCGGTTTAATGTATACGCCAGCCAAAGAATTTAGAAGGGTAGCGGGAGGAGCCGGGCACAGTGGCTCATGCCTATAATCCCAGCATTTTGGGAGGCCAAGGTGGGTGGATCACGAGGTCAGGAGATTGAGATCATCCTGGCTAACACGGTGAAACCCCCTCTCTACTAAAAATACAGAAAGTTAGCCAGGAGTGGTGGCAGGTGCCTGTAGTCCCAGCTACTCAGGAGGCTGAGACAGGAGAATGGTGTGAACCCGGTAGGTGGAGCTTGCAGTGAGCCGAGATTGCACCACTGCACTCCAGCCTGGGCGACAGAGGGAGACTCAAAAAAAAAAAAAAAAAAAATCGCAATGCATAGTGGCATGTGCCTGTAATTCCAGCTACTTAGGAGGGTGAGGCAGGAGAATAGCTTGAACCTGTGAGCCAGAGGTTGCAGTGAGCCAAGATCGTGCCACTGCATTACAGCCTGGGTGACAAAGCAAGACTCTGTCTCAAAACAACAACAACAACAACAACAAAACGGGTAGCGGGAAGCCATTTTTCACAACCCTCCAGTTTCTGGTGCCCAACGTGGGGCATCTCTCACTTTTTACGCTGAGACTGCTTCAGCAGCAGGCTCCTGGCATGCCTGACCAAACACTGGCCACAGCTAAGGTTTCCTACCACATTAGCCCCCTAGATCTCTGCCTGTAGAGCCCAGCGGAAGCAAGATAGGTAAGGGTCTCTTTGTCTTTTTCCCTTTTCTAAGTTTGGATTAGCAGGAGAAAATGCGTACGAACTAGTTCTTGTATAATAACTCTGGCTTTTTGTTTGGTTATTTTTTTTTTGGTGGTGGGGGGTGGTATTCTTGTTTTCTGATTCCTCCCCTCCCAGAGATGGTCATTATTTTCCCATGTCTGTGTCTTTTGTGTCATGTCATACAGAAGAGAATCATAGGACAAGAACACAGGCCTCAAAGACTGGTGAGTTCACACTTCTCAGCAGACCAACGTCTGTTCAGACTAATTTTGCTATGGGTCCCCAAGACAAAAACCAGATGAGGTGCTCCTTGGGTCTTGTTTTATGTCCTGAGAGTTTGGCTTTTCCATCAGTGGGAACACTCTGGCCTCTGCCAGCTGAGGGTGCAGGTGTCGGCTTGTGTCAGCCAGCCAGTCAAATAGGCTGGAAGCCCACAATGCGGAGTGACAAGCGGCATTCTCTTTGTCCACTCGTGCCAGCTCTCAAGAGAGTTTGGTCCCAATAGCCATCCCAGTCCGCAAGGGCTTTGTTGTCTCAACCTTTAATTGACAGTACTAGGAAAGCCGAATCCCAGTAGTGCTTGCTTGGTGTCACAGATTAGTGGGTCAGTGAGTGTCGTGGGAGACTGGAGACACCATTTACACAAACACTATCCTTAATGCCTGTGGCAACAAAGGTCTTTGCTTTCTTTTTTTTTTTTTTGGAGATGGAGTCTTACCCTGTCGCCCAGGCTGGAGTGCAGTGGCTTGATCTCGCCTCACTGCAACCTCCGCCTCCTGGGTTCAAATGATTCTCCTGCCTCAGCCTCCCGAGTAGCTGGGATTATAGGTGCCCGCCACCACACCCAGCTAATTTTTGTATTTTTAGTAGAGACAGGGTTTTACCATGTTGGCCAGGCTGGTCTTGAACTCCTGACCTTGTGATCCGCCTGCCTCAGCCTCCCAAAGTGCTGGGATTAGCCACCGTGCTCGGCCTAAACAGCTGTCTTATCGGTACCTATGAAAAAGATCAAGAGGAAAAGAGGACAGAAAAGGGTATAACAGCTAGTCATAGAGACTCCTCCAGCAAGATTAAAAGCAGAAATCAGATTACTTTTTTTTTTTTTTTTTTGAGACAGAGTCTCGCTCTGTCACCCAGGCTGGAATGTAACAGCGTGATCTCAGCTCACTGCAACCTCCACCTCCCAGGTTCAAGCGATTCTCCCTGCCTCAGCCTCCTGAGTGACTGACATTACAGGCACCCACCACCATGCCCGGATAATTTTTGTATTTTTAGTAGAGACAAGGTTTCACCATGTTGGTCAGGCTGGTCTCAAACTCCTGACCTCAGGTGATCCGCCCGCCTCGGCCTCCCAAAGTGCTGGGATTACATGCATAAGCCACCGTGCCTGGCCCAGATTACTTATTTATGTATTTATTTATTGAGACAGAGTCTCACTGTGTCACCCAGGCTGGAGCACAGCGTCGCAATCACCACTCACAGCAGCCTCTGCCTCCTGCGCTCAAGTGATCCTCCCACCTCAACCTCCTGAGTAGCTGATACTACAGGCATGTGCCACCACTCCTGGCTAATTTTTTTAGTTTTGTAGAGACAGGGTCTTGCCATGCTGCCCAGGCTACTCTTAAACTCCTGGTCTCAAGTGATCCTCCTGCCCTGGCCTCCCAAAGTGCTGGGATGACAGGCATGGACCACCATGCCTGGCCCACTCGTGTAAATTAAATATAGTCACATGTCACTTAATGATGAGAATATGTTCTGAGAAATTCCTTCATTAGGCAATTGTGTCATTCTGTGAACATCAGAGAGTATATTTATGTAAAGCTAGATCACATAGCCTATTATATACCTAGGCTGTAAGTTATAGTCTATTGCTATAAACTTGTACCACATGTTATTGTACTGAATACCGAAGGCAATTGTAACACAATGCTGTTTGCTTGTTTTTATTTTTTTGAGACCAAGTCTTGCTCTGTCACCCAGGCTGGAGTGAGTGGCACCATCTTGGCTCACTGCAACCTCTGCCTCCTGGATTCAAGCAATTCTCCTGCCTCAGGCTCCCGAGTAGCTGGGATTACAGGTGCACACCACCATACCCGGCTAATTTGTTGTATTTTTGGTACAGATGGGGTTTCGCCATGTTGACCAGGCTGGTCTCGAACTCCTGACCTCAAGCAATCTGCCCACCTCGGCCTCCCAAAATGCTGGGATTACAGGCATGAGCCATCATGCCTGGCCAAGCGTTTATATATCTAAACATAGAAAAGGTACAATAAAAGATAAATGTGGGCCGGGCGCGGTGGCTCACACCTGTAATCCCAGCACTTTGGGAGGCTGAGACAGGTGGATCTTCTGAGGTCAGGAGTTCAAGACCAGCCTGGTCAACATGGTGAAACCCCATCTCTAATAAAAATACAAAATTTAGCTAGGCGTGGTGGCGGGCATCTGTAATCCCAGCTACTTACGAAGCTGAGGCAAGATCATTGCTCGAACCCAGGAGGCAGAGGTTGCAGTGAGCTGAGATCGCACCATTGCACTCCAGCCTGGACAACAGAGCGAGACCCTGTCTCAAAAAAAAAAAAAAAAAAAAAAGATAAAAGTGGTGTACTTGTAGAGGGCATTTCCATTATAACCTTATGGGACCACCATCATCTATGTGGTGCATCGTTCATTAAACATCGTTATGCAGGGGATGACTGTATGCCTAAAACTACTAGAAATATAGGAAGTAATCCAAATGCTTTTCAAGTTCACATGACTTGGGTACGTCTTTGGTAAATAAAACTAGTTTAATATTGTTGGTTTAATGAAAAACAGCTCTGTGTTCTGATTTACAAAAAAAAAAATTAAACAAAAACAAAACCCAAAAAACCCTATACATGTATTTCATGTTATGGTCCTTGCTTAAGTGATGGCTGCCTGACATGCATTTGATGTAAAAATGGTGAATAGCAGGGACAGGCACAGTGGCTCATGCCCATAATCCCAGCACTTTGGGAGGCCAAGGTGGGCAGATTACTTGAAGTCAGGAGTACAGGACCAGCCTGGCCAACATAGTGAAACCCAGTCTCCACTAAAAATACAAAAAAATTAGCCAGGCGCGGTGGCTCACGGCTGTAATCCCAACACTTTGGGAGGCCAAGGTGAGTGGATCACGAGGTCAGGAGTTCAATATCAGCCTGGCCAAGATGGTGAAAACCCGTCTTTACCAAAAACACAAAAATTAGCTGGGTGTGGTGGCAGGCACCTGTAATCCCAGCTACTCTGGAGGCTGAGGCAGGAGAATGGCTTGAACCCAGAGGCAGAGGTTGCAGTGAGCCAAGATCGTGTCACTACACTCCAGCTTGGGTGACAGAGTGAGACAGTGTCTCAAAAAAAAAAAAAAAAATGGTGAGTAAGGAAATGACTTGGGAGAACTGACTTTGTCTAATGTCTCATGAAACTTCCATGACTAATCTAAGCATAATTGTTAAGAACATGTGAAATAAATAAATGTAAATAGGACCAAAGTTTATAAATGAAATTTTCAACAACAACTGTGCTTTATGCTTGAACCTGGGAGGCAGAGGTTGCAGTGAGCCGAGATCATGCCATTGCACTCCAGCCTGGGCAATAAGAGTGAAACACTGTTTCAAAAAAAAAAAAGAAAAAATGATTGTGTTTTATATATATCTCTTTAAAAAGGTTTCCCAACCTCCTTGGTAACTATACCCTTGGATGGCAGATATTCATTAAATATCCAGGTCATTTCCAAATAAAACAAAAATACTGAAGCATTCATTGCTGAACACAGGCACAAGTTTATTTACCTTTGGCTTCTTAAAATTTATAGAAAGAAATAATATATTAGGGTCCATAAGTAAACATGTCCTGTTTCATACTGAAAAACTGTTCTGTGCGAAAACATGTTTCTAGAAATTATGTGTCTTCATAAAATGTTAGCACATGACAGTTCAAAATCGCTTACTTCCTAGGTTTTCACTGTAGAGTTGCTAAAACTTAAAATTCTAATATATAATTAAAACTACTATAAGTGATTCTGTATGCAAAGTGTACAAGGAAAGTAAGATGTTATGAGGTATGAAGATGTGGGGGGCATTTGTTGAGGAAAAATGACTTTGTCGAGTTTAGAAGCTGTTGCAGAATGAACGAAGGAAGAAAAGATATAGGTAAAACTGAACGCATATAAAAGCTGGAAAGAGAGAATCTTTTGTGGTCAAACTGACCAAAATTGAGTGAATTTACTATGTCTTAAAAATGACCCTTAATATCAAGGGTACACTGATGCAAAACTAGAATTTGGTATTATATTTTAAAATGTAAGATTTTCTTGTCGTATTGACAAGAAAGAGTGATTTTCTTTTTCACCTTTTAAGTAATCTGCCTTAAAAAACCTGTCTTATAATCTGCCTTAAAAAACCTGTCTTATCAAAATAATTTTCTGTGTTTCATGTTGTCTTTTATCAGGCCTTCAATCACTTTCCAAGAAAATCAAATCCTCTCTATTAAGAGAGCTAATATAGCTGGGGGCAGTGGCTCACGCCTGTAATCCCAGCACTTTGGGAGGCCGAGGCGGGCGGATCACAAAGTCAGGAGATCAAGACCATCCTGGCTAACATGGTGAAATCCCGTCTCTACTAAAAATACAAAAAAAATTAGCTGGGCGTGGTGGCGGGCGCCTGTAGTCCCAGATATTCAGGAGGCTGAGGCAGGAGAATGGCATGAACCCGTGAGGCGGAGCTTGTAGTGAACCGAGATCATGCCACTGCACTCCAGGCTGGGCAACAGAGCGAGACTCTGTCTCCAAAAAAAAAAAAAAGAGAGCTAATATATATATTTTTTACAACTATGTAACTTTCTCTATTTGCCTTTGAAGCCTTTTAATAATTACCCTGGTGATTATGAAATGAATATTAATAAATATTAAATGCTCATTAAATATTTAAATAAAATATTAAATGCTCATTAAATATTTAAATAAAATATTAAATGATTATAAAATGAACAGTTGATTAAATAGGATCTCAGATCACTATATCATTCAATAATTACTCTGGTAACCAGACTAATTATTAGTGACCTAAATTAATAGTTACCTGAGATCCTATTTAATCGAATGTTTTCCTTTTTTCTTTTCTTTTCTTAATTTCAAAAAATATGGAAGGCTAATGAATTTGCGAGTTATCCTTGCACAGGGGCCATGCTAATCTTCTCTGTATCGTTCCAACTTTAGTATATGTGCTGCCAAAGCAAGCACTAATCAAGTGTTTTAAGACTTTTTTTACATTGTTTACAAACTTCCTAAAATCAAATTCTAAATTCAGTCTTGTGACCTTGAATTAACTTTGGAATTTGCCAGTTGAGCCCCTGGAAAGCGCAAAAGATGTGTTTCTCAACTTGAAAAAGAGAGACATTAGCCAGTAATCCCATGGCTCATGCCTGTAATCCCAGCACTTTGGGAGGCCTTGGCAGGTGGATCATGAAGCCAGGAGTTGAAGACCAGCCTGGCCAACATGGCGAAACCCCGTCTCCACTAAAAATACAAAAAAAAATTAGTCAGGCATGGTGGTGGGAGCCTATAATCCCAGCTACTCGGGAGGCTGAGGCAGGAGAATCGCTTGAACCCGGGGGGTGGAGGTTGCAGAGAGCCGAGATCACACCATTGCATCCCAGCCTGGGTGACAGAGCGAAACTCCATCTCAAAAAAGAGAGAGACATTAGACTAATTAGGCTTATTTGAAATGTTAAATTAAAGGGGAAACATTGTCAAATAACAACTGATACTAAATGTTAAGTTATATTTATGAACCCAGGGTAGGAGGTGATGAGGGTGATAAAAAAACATTTTTTAAAAATAAGTTTATGGCCAGGCACGATGGCTCACGCTTGTAATCCCAGCACTTTGGGAGGGCGAGGTGGATGGATCATGAAATCAGGAGTTCGAGACCAGCCTAGCCAACACGGTGAAACTCCATCTCTACTAAAAATACAAAAATTAGCTGGGCGTGGTGGTGGGCACCTGTAATCCCAGCTACTTGGGAGGCTGAGGCAGGAAAATCACTTGAACCTGGGAGGCGGAGGTTGCAGTGAGCCGAGATCGCGCCATGCACTCCAGCCTGGGCAAACACAGCTAGATACCATCTCAAAAAAAAAAAAAAAAAAAAAAAAGTTATATTTCTGGATATGTTACTGATATGAATGTTCTAAAAATTACGAGATTCCTAGAAATCTAATGTTATGTCATACTTCTGTTACTATGTTAACATGATATATGCCACAGAAATAACCAGGTTTCCTTGTCAATTGCTGGTCATAATGAACTCTCATCAGATTTTTAAACCATGGCCATTCTGTCTTGCTCATCGATAGTGTTTTGTTACTTCTCTAAAAGCATTTGCAATCAGCTATTGCCCCAAATTGCTTCAAGATGACTCTGACAAGTAGTCTGGAATAGAAGGTCCTGATAAACTTAAGATTATAACACTGGACTGGGTAAGAATTTCCAGAATTGTAGTGGAAAAACTGGACTCAGAAAACTGCTGGCTTGGCTAGGTGTGGTGGCTCACGCCTGTAATACCAGTACTTTGGGAGGCCCAGACAAGCAGATCATTTGAGGCCAGGAGTTTGAGACCAGCTTGGCCAACACAGAGAAACCCTGTCTCTACTAAAAATACAAAAAAAAAAAAAAAAAATTAGTTGGGTGTGGTGGTGCACACCTGTAATCCCAGCTACTCCAGAGGCTGAGGCACAAGAATCACTTGAACCCGGGAGGTGGAGGTTACACTGAGCTGAGGCACTCTAGCCTGGGTAACAGTGAGACTCTGTCTCAGAAAAAAAAAAAAACCCTGCTAACTCAACATCAAGAACAATAAGAATTACATGGGACTGAGCTGATGGATTATAACTTTTTTTTAATACCTACAGTATTATAGTGCCATAGGCATAGTTTGATGGCAAGTCCCTGGCTCCATAACCTTGACAGGCTTTTATTATTTATTTATTTATTTATTTATTTATTTATTTATTTTTGAGACAGAGTCTCACTTTGTCGCCCAGGCTGGAGCACAGTGGCGCAATCTCGGCTCACTGCAACCTCCACCTCCCAGGTTCAAGCAATTCTCCCTGCCTCAGCCTCCCAAGTAGCTGGGATTACAGGCACCCACCACCATGCCCGGCTAATGTTTGTATTTTTCGTAGAGACGGGGTTTTGCCATGTTGGTCTGGCTGGTTTCGAACTCCTGACCTCGTGATCCGCCCGCCTTCCAAAGTGCTGGGATTGCAGGTGTAACCCACCGCGCCTGGCCTGAGAGGCTTTGCCTGGCCAACACAGAGAAACCCCATCTCTACTAAAAATACAAAAATTACCCGGGCATGGTGGCGCACGCCTGTAGTCCCAGCTACTCAGGAGGCTGAGGCAGGAGAATCACTTGAACCTGGGAGGCGGAGGTTGCAGTGAGCCAAGAATGTACCACTGCACTCCAGCCTAGGCGACAGAGCAAGGCTCTGTCTCCAAAAAAAAAAAGAAAAAGGAAAAAGAAAAGAACCTTTACAATCAATCATTATTCTTACTGCTCTTAAATAATCAGGCCAAGTTTAATAAGAGACCAACCTTATTTTGCAACAAATTGCTCTTTTTTTTTCTTGAAACAGGGTCTTCTGCTCTATCACCCAGGCTGGAGTACAGTGGTAGGAGCACAGTTCACTGCAGCCTCCACCTCCCAGGCTCAGATGATCCTTCTGAGGTCAGCCTCCTGAGTAGTCAGGACTACCGGCATGCGCCAACACGTCTAATTTTTTTGTATTTCGTGTGCCACCACGTCTGATTTTTTTGTATTTTTTGTAGAGATGGGGTTTTGCCACATTGCCCAGGCTGGTCTCCTGGACTAAAGCAATCTGCTCCTGCCTCGGCTCCCAAAGTGCTGGGATTACAGGCATGAGCCACCACTCCTGGCAACAAATTGATCTCATTGTGATTGTGTTTGGCAGAAATGGGGGTGACTGTACAGAGAAAAATTATGTTTCAGAAGAAAACTATAGTGTATCCGTTATTAGATTCTAGTTTATTGTTTTGGAGGGTTTGTTATTTACCTGGAAACTTGAGTGGATCCTGAATTCTTCCAGTTTCCTCAAATGTCTGGCTATGACTCTCCAAACTAACATTTCCAGTTTTTCTCCCTTCTGACTTGGAGTTACTGAAATTAAGACTTCCTTTCCTGAAGCCCTGCAAGCTAAAACTAGAAGACTTGATAGAAACTTCAGATAAATCACCCACAAACACTTAGGTATAGACCACCTTCATACCTACCGATATACAAAACTAATCAGAAAGTTCACTGGGCTCACACCTGTAATCCCAGCATTTTGGGAAGCTGGGGTGGGAAGACCACCTGAGGTCAGGAGTTTGAGACCAGCCTGGGCAACATGGTGAAACCTCATACAAAAATTAGATGGGCGGGGTGGTGGGCACCTGTAATCCCAGCTACTTGGGAGGCTAAGGTAGGAGAATCGCTTGAACCCAGGAGGCGGAGGCTGCAGTGAGCCAAGATTGTGCCACTGCACTCCAGCCTGGGCAACAAGAGCAAAACTCCATCTAAAAAACCAAAAAAGGCCAGGTGCAGTGGCTCACACCTGTAATCCCAGCACTTTGGGAGGCCGAGGCAGGCGGATCACGAGGTCAGGAGATCGAGACCATCCTGGCTAACATGGTGAAACCCCATCTCTACTAAAAATACAAAAAATTAGTCAGGCGTGGTGGCAGGCACCTGTAGTCCCAGCTATTCGGGAGGCTGAGGCAAGAGAATGGTGTGAACTCGGGAGGCAGAGCTTGCAGTGAGCCGAGATTGTGCCACTGCACTCCAACCTGGGCGACAGAGCAAGACTCCATCTGAAAATAAATAAATAAAAATAGAAATACAAAATACAAAAAAATTAGCCAGGTGTGGTGGTGCATGCCTGTAGTCCCAGCTACTCAGGAGATTGAGGCAGGAGAATTGCTTGAACCAAAGAGGTGGAGGTTGCAGTGAGCTAAGATCATGCCACTGACTCCAGTCTGGGCAACAGAGCGAGACTCTGTCTAAAAAAAAATAATAAAAAGTTCACTGGAACCCCTGATGCAAATTGCAACCAGGAAAATCTGTGTCCAATTGTCACTGCCTGCCCCTATTCCAACTGAAGATGCTTTGAGCCCAACATCTAGAAATCATCTCAATTGGCTGCCCTCCAGGCTCAGAAACTAGTTTACAGACTGCTCCAAACATTAACCTTATTCTTTTGTTTCCTCTTATTAAATACCTGTTTGCTGGTGCCACACAGAGGCCTGACCATGATGGGACCCCCTCTACCACACCACCTCCTGGAATGAGACAGAACTGATTAATTGGACTGACCTAGTCCCAGGTCTCAAACTATTCAAACACTAATCTGATTTTTCCCTCATCCACCACCAACTCAACTTTTAGCGTGTGGAACTTCTAGAGAAGTTTCAGATAGGAGAAATGAAGAAGTTCGAGAAATGCTGTCCCAAAATATGCCCCTTTGATACACTGATTACTTCAAACAGAGGGAACCTAGGGAGCAGCAAGGGCAAAGAGGACTTTCTCTGACCTTCCCTTATCTGCCTAAACATGGATCCTCCAAAAGGAACTCCAAGGTCATGAATCCCCCTCCCCAGGAATCTTCTCAATCAGGGAAGATGAGCTCAGATCACAGGAGATGAGACTGGAGGTTGGCACCACGCCCAGATCTACTCTTCTGGGACAACTTTTCTTAACTAAGAGACTTATAATCTGCTTAACAAGACAACTTTTATTCACCATAGATTTCCTCCCTGCACCCTCCCATAATTTAGGTCACCACTACCTCCCAGAAGCTGCAAGCTCCTCTTCTTTTCTGTAGCTCAGTATGCTATATGAGCTTCAATCATCTGGCCCTTCTTTGCATCTCATATATTGTGGGGCTCCTGTGCATACTTACATAATTAAAGTGAGTTTTTTCTCCTGTTAATCTGCCCTATGTCAATTTAATATGTAGCCCAAAGAACCTGGAAGGGTAGAAGGAAGCCATTTTTTGCTCCCCTACACCAGGCACATAGTTGGGACTTGGGGATCAAAAAATATTTGTTTACCAAATGTGGTTTTGATTAGGAAGGTTAAATCTCTGTAATAGACTGATTTTCATTCCAGGTCTGAACTTGTCTATTTACCAAGTTGGCCAGGCACAGTGGCTCATGCCTGTCATCCCAGCACTTTGGAAAGCTGAGGCAGGCGTATCACTTGAGGCCAGGAGTTCGAGACCAGCCTGCTACTAAAAATACAAAAAATTAGGCCAGGCGCGGTGGTTCACGCCTATAATCCCAGCACTTTGGGAGGCCAAGGAGAGCAGATCACCTGAGGTCAGGAGTTCGAGACCCGCCTGGCCAAAGTGGCGAAACCCCATCTCTACTAAAAATACAAAAATTAGCTGGGCGTAGTGGTGGGCACCGGTAATCCCAGCTAATCAGGAGGCTGAGGGAGGAGAATCACTTGAACCTGGGAGGCAGAGGTTGCAGTGAGCCAAGATCGTGCCACTGTACTCTAGCCTGAGCAAGAGAGTCAGACTCTGTCTCAAAAACCAAAGGTAGATTTGAAATAGCAAAATCCTCTCACGTTATTAGGAAAAACTGAAATAATATTACCACCACCTGATCTTTTTTTAGGTCATCAAGAGGAGAAAATTTTCACAGCTGCCCAGTGGATTTATAAACTCTATTCACACTTGCCACAAGATGGCGCCACATGAACGGGCCATCCGTGCAGAAACCCAGCTGTGTCTTGCAGGCATCAAGTCCTCCTAGAGCAATTTGGGGAACCATTCTATTTTAACATTCACTGTCTAAAAGGAAGCTCTTACACGACACCTAAATGCAACATGTTAAGTTACCGAGGTGTCTCGGAAAAGATAAATAAATAAACGCAACGTGTGATCCTGAATTGGATTCCAAGCCAGAAGAAAAAACAGCAATAAGGAACGTTATTGGGACAATTGATGAAATTGGAATGTGAATTGTGCATTAGATAAAAGTATCATGTCCACGTTAAATTTCTTGATTTACCTATCTGGCTAAGTTTTGTATTTTTTGTAGAGACAGGGTTTTGCCATGTTGCCCAGGGTGGTATTGAACTCCTGAGCTCAAACAATCCACCTGCCTCTGTCTCCCAAAGCACTGGGATTACAGGAAATTTCGGAGATAAAATTAGTATCAACACTGTATGCCAGGTACTGTTTTAAGCCTTTCACACTAATTGACTCATTTAATCCCCACAACCATTCCATGGGATAGGTGCTATTATTACTCTCATCTTGGTTTGTTTTGGTTTTTTTTTGAGACAGTGTCTCGCTCTATCACCCTGGCTGGAGTGCAGTGATGCGATTTAGGCTCACTGCAACTTCCACCTCCCAGGTTCAAGCAATTCTTCTGCCTCAGCCCCGCCACCCCCCCCCCCCCACCACAGGCCCCGTAGCTGGGATTACAGTCACCCACGACCACGCCCAGCTAATTATTACTCTCAGTGAAGAGGAAACAGAAGAGAGGTTGAGTAAATTGTGGATCACAGAGCTGTAAGATCAAGCTCTTCATAACAACACACAATCAAGAAGGTCTAAGGATCGCCAGGATATGCTCTACTGATAATTTAGGACAAAGTACTCCGTAAAATGTCCGGAGGGAGGAAAGGCAACTTTATTTATTCATTTTATTTATTTATTTTGAGACGGAGTCTCGCTCTGTCGCCAGGCTGGAGTGCAGTGGCACAATCTCGGCTCACAGCAACCTCTGCCTCCCAGGTTCAAGCAATTCTCCTGCCTCAGCCTCCAGAGTAGCTGGGATTAAAGGTGGGATTAAAGGTGCCTGCCACCACGCCCGGCTAATGTTTTGTATTTTTAGTAGAGATGGGGGTTTCACCATGATAGCCAGGATGGTCTCACTCTCCTGACCTTGTGATCTGCCTGCCTCGGCCTCCCAACGTGCTGGGATTACATGTGTGAGCCACCGTGCCCAGCCAGAAAGTCAACTTTTTTTTTTGAGATGGAATCTTGCTCTGTCACCCATGCTGGAGTGCGGTGGTGCAATCTTGGTTTACTGCAACCTCCGCCGCCCAGGTTCAAGCGATTCTCCTGCCTCAGCCTCCCAAGTAGCTGGGATTACAGGCACCTGCCACCACGCCGGGCTAATTTCTGTATTTTTAGTAGAGACAGGGTTTCGTCACATTGACCAGGCTGGTCCCGAACTCCTGACCTTGTGATCTGCCCACCTCAGCCTCCCAAAGTGCTGGGATTACAGGTGTGAGCCACGGCACCCAGCCCCGGAAAGGCAACTTTAAAGGACAACTTTGCTATGATGAATTTAGGTGTTTTTGTTTTGAGATGGAGTCTTGCTCTGTCACCCAGGCTGGAGTGTAGTGACGCAATCTCAGCTCACTGCAACCTCCAGTTCCCGGGTTCAAGTGATTCTCCTGCCTCAGCCTCCCGAGTAGCTGGGAATACAGGCATGCACCACCACACCCGGGTAATTTTTGTATTTTTAGTAGAGACGGGGTTTTGCCATGTTGGCCAGGCTGGTCTCGAACTCCTGACCTCAGTTGATCCACCCACCTCAGCCTCCCAAAGTGCTAGGATTATAGGCGTAAGCCACCGCGCCCATCTGAATTTAAGTGCTCTGAGCCCCCTGCCTCAACCTGACACTGAAACTGATTCAAAACTCAGTCCTGAATTATGTAGTTTAACCAAAATAAAAGGGAGACATAAAGTGGCTGCTGACCATGTGGCTGAACCTACCAGCCATTATCACTGGAGGAGAAATCAGAATGTTCTTTAAACAAACCTGATTATTCTCAATATCCACTTTTATTTATTTATTTGTTATTTGTTTGAAACAAGCACATAAATAAAACAGGGTCTCTTCTGTCTCCCAGGCTGAAGTTCAGTGGCGTGATCAGGGTTCACTGCAGCCTCAAACTCCTGGGCTCAGTCAATCCTCCCACCTCAGCTTCCTGAGTAGCTGGGACTACAGGTGTGCACTACCATGCCTGGCTAATTTCTTGTATTTTTTGTAGAGAAGGGTTTCATCATGTTGCCCTGGCTGGTTGCAAACTCCTGGGCTCAAGGGATCCACCCACCTCAGCTTCCCAGAGGGCTGGGATTACAGGTGTGAGCCACCGTGGCTAGCCTCAATATCCACTTTTAAATACACAAATGTTATAAATTCAAACTTATAAAACATACAGACATTCCCTGTAACCCTGCAATTTTAGTCCTAGGTATTTACCCTATGGATATGTTCACAGATGAGCAAAATATGGTATATACAAGAGGGACCATTTGTGATAGAAAAGGTCTTGGAAAACACTTAAGGGTCCATAATTATAAGACTGGTTAAATACATCATTATATAGCCATGTAGGAATAGAACATAGCTTTTTTTTTTTTACAGAATCTCACTCTGTCATCCAGGTTGAAGTGCAGTGGCATGACCTTGGCTCACTACAACCTCCACCTCCCAGGTTCAAGCAATTCTCATGCCTCAGCCTCCCAAACAGCTGGGACTACAGACGTATGCCACTACACCTGGCGAATTTTTGTGTTTTTAGTAGAGACAAGTTTTCACCATGTTGGCCAGGCTGGTCTCAAACTGCTGACCTCATGTGATCCGCCCACCTCCGCCTCCCAAAGTGCTGGGATTACAGGCGTGAGCCACCACACCCAGAATAGAACATTTTATAACAAGAATACACAACAAAGGCACAGCGGCTCACACCTATAATCCCAGCACTTTGGGAGGTCAAGGCAGGCAGATTGCTCAGGCCCAGGAGTTTGAGACCAGCCTGGGCAACATGGCCACATCCTGTCTCTACAAAAAATTTAAAAATTAGCCAGCCATGTGCCTGTAGTCCCAGCTACTTGGGAGGTTGAAGCAAGAGGATCACCTGAGCCCACCCAGGAGGTCAAGGCTGCAGTAAGCTGTGATCATGCCACCGCACTCCAGCCTAGGCAGCAGAGTGAGACCACGTTTCAAACAAACAAATACAAGTGGATATTGAGAATGATCAGGTTTGTTTGAAGAATATTCTGATCTCTCCTCCAGTGATAATGGCTAGTAGGTTCAGTCACATAATCAGCAGACCCTTTTTTTTTTTTTTTTCAGACAGAGTCTCGCTCTGTCGCCCAGGCTGGAGTACAGTGGCTCGGTCTCAACTCACTACAACCTCTAACTCCCACGTTCAAGCGATTCTCCTGTCTTAGCCTCCTGAGCAGTTGGGTTTACAGGCATGCGCCACCACGCCTGGCTAATTTTTGTATTTTTAGTAGAGATGGGGTTTCTCCATGTTTCCATGTTGGTCAGGCCGGTTTCGAACTTCTGACCTCAGGTGATCTGCTGGCCTCAGCCTCCCAAAGTTCTGGGATTGCAGGCGTGAGCCACAGTGCCTGGCCTATTTCTCTCTTTTATTTTGGTTAAACCTTGCATAATTCAGGACAGATTTTTGCATCATTTGAGTGTTAAATTGAGACAGGGGCTCAGAGCACTTAAACTAAATTCATCATAGGAAAGTTGTCCCTTGAAGTTGCCTTTCCTCCCCAACATTTTACAGAGTACTTGCTCCTCGGTGGCAGAGCGACCTTATCTCAAAAAAAAAAAAAAGAATATGCAACAAAATATGCAGTTATTTTCAAAGGGAGCTTTTTCCAATAAGGACACTAAATAAAATATGCTTAACATCATTAGCTATCAGGAAATGCAAGTCAACACCACAGTAAGATGCCATTTAACACCCACTAGGACAACTATAATCAGAAAGTCAGATACTAGTTAAGTGTTGGTGAGGATGTGGAGAAAATGGGACCCTCATATACTGCTGGTGGAAATGAAAGATGATACAGCTGATGGAAAACGGTCTGGCAGTTCTTCAGATGGTTGAAAATAGAATTATCATATGACCCAACAATTCTACTCCTAGGGCATATACCCAAGAGATTTGAAAACATATGTCTCTACAGAATACTTGTACATGAATGTTGATAGCAGCATGATTCACAATAGCCCCAAAGTATAAACAACCCAAATGTCCATCCACTCATGGATAAACAAGTGTAATACCTCCATACAATGGAATATTATTTAGCCAATAAAGGAATGAAACTCTGATACATGCCTGGTGACAGAGCGAGACTCCGTCTCAAAAAAAAAAAAAAAAAAAAAGGAATACAGGCCAGGCACAGTGCCTCACGTGTATAATCCCAGCACTCTGGGATGCTGAGGCAGGAGGATCACTTGAGCACAGGAGTTCAAGACCAGCCTGGGCTGGAGTGCAGTGGCGCGATCTCAGGTTCAAGCGATTCTCGTGCCTCAGCCTCCCAAGTACCTGGGATCACAGGCGTGTGCCACCACACCCCACTAATTTTTGTATTTTTAGTAGAGACAGAGTTTCACCATGTTGGCCAAGCTGGTCTCGAACTCCTGACCTGAGGTGATCCGCCCACCTCGGTCTTCCAAAAGTGCTGGGATTAAACGCGTGAGCCACCATGCCCAGCGAATTGTCCACTTTAAATGGGTGAATTGTCTGACACATGAATTATATCTCAATAGAGCTGTTTTTCTAAAAGTTCTTTATGTACTAATATAAAACAATCTCCAAGGTATATGAAGTGAAAAAAGAAAAGTGTAAAACTATTAGATATGTAACCATCTGAGTAAGAAAATACAATTATGTTTGTAAATATACAGCATATTTCTGGAAGAACTCATAAAACACGAGTAACAGTGACTGCCTCTGGAGAGGGGGAACTGGATGACTGAGGGACCCAGAGTAGAAGCAGAATTCTTATTTTTAAAATGAGATGCCCAAAAACACATAAAAAATAACACAATGAACACCATGTGCCCACCGCTCAGCTTTAAAAACCATTACGCCAGACACAGTGGCTCACACCTATAATCCCAGCACTCTGGGAGGCCGAGGTGAGTGGATTGCTTGAGTCCAGGAGTTCAAGACTAGCCTGGGCAACATAGCAGACTCCTTCTCTACAAAAAACTGCAAAAATTAGCCAAGCCTGGTGGCACACAGCTGTAGTCCCAGACACTCAGGAGGCTGAGATGGGAGGATCACTTGAGCCCGAGAGGCGGAGAGTGCAGTGAGTTGAGATTGCAGCACTGCAGTCTAGCCTGGGCGACAGAGCAAGATCCTGTCTCAAAAAATAATAATAAATAAAAATAAACACAAAACGCCCCACTGTCTCACCCCACACCTTGCTCTTTCACAGGCTCACACATCCTTCAGGTGGCAGAGTCCCTCACATGATACGACGAAGGGAGATGTGGAGTCTTGCTGGGTCACCCAGGCTGGAGTCCACTGGCATGATCCTGGCTCACTGCAATGTCTGCCGCCCGGGCTCAAGCAACTCTCCTGCCTCAGCCTCCTGAGCAGCTGGGACTACAGGCCTATACCATCACGCCTGGCTAAGTTTTTGTATTTTTAGTAGAGATGGGGTTTCACCATGTTGGCCAGGCTAGTCTGGAACTCCTGACCTCAAGTGATCCACCTGCTTTGGCCTCCCAAAGTGCAAGGAGTACAGGCATGAGCCATCAGGCCCGGCCCAATTTGCTTTTTTCACTCTGTGTTTAGGTTTATTCATATTGATATGTGCAGCATTAGTTCATTTTCACTGATGTACACTATCCCACATCCAATACGTAAAACATAATGCATCCAACATTAGTGTCTTATTTTCCAAGATGACCACAATGCACGTTCTCATCCCACATGCTCTTCTTACAAGGAGATGTTGACTTCCTCTTATTGAAAAATGGGATCTATCATGCCTCCTCCTGAATCTGGTGAGCCAGCGACTGTGGCAGATATGAAGCCCTGTGGCTTCCAATGCTAGGTTAGAAAAGGCCACACAGTTTCCTCTGGCTCTTGAGAAGCTCCTTCTTGAAACCCAGCTGCCATGTTGTAAGGAAGCACAGGCCACAGGGAGAAGTCATGTGTAGGCATTCTGGCTGGCAGCCCAAGCTGGGCCCCAGATAAGTGCCACTACTGGTTAACCACCAGGTATCTGAGGAAGTTTTAAGAGGACACCAACCTCAGCCAACATCTTACAAAAGTCACATGAGCGCCCCCAAGTGGTACCAGCCTAATTGAGTCCAGTCAACCCCTGGGACTGTAAGAAATAATAAAATGATTGTTAATTTAAGCCACGAAGTTTTGGGGTGATTAATGATGCATTAGGTAACTGGAACAACTAGGCCACAATCTGCCCATTCTCCAGTTGCTGGATATTTGTTTCCACGTTTATGCTATTACAAACAGCACTTCTATGAACATTCTCATACACGTCTTTTTGTGTGTACGTGGAAGTTTCTCCAGGGTATATTGCTAGGAGAGTAATTGCTGGGTTGGAAAGTGTGTCACCTTCAACTTTTACCACAATCTAACAAACTATTTTCCAAGATGGTGGGTACCAACTTACATTCCATCAGCAAAGTATAACCTCCCATTACTCCACATCTTCCCTAACACTTGAGACTTAAGGTTTTTGCCAGTCTACTGGGTACACAATGGTCTTATTTCATATCCTTTTAAGGACTGGAATTTGGTACTGTTTGCGTGAACTAATCCAAAATAAGTGCTTAAACCTATAGTAATAAGTTTTTTATTTTTAATTTTTTTATTTTTAATTTTTTCGAGTCAGGGTCTCACTCTGTCACCCAGGCGAGAATGCAGTGACATGATCATAGCTCACTGCAGCTTCTACCTGTCGCGCTCAAGTGATCCTCCCGCCTCAGCCACCGAAGCAGCTGGGACTATAGCCGTGTGCCACCATGCCTAGCTAATTTTTAAATTTTTTGTAGAGATGGAGTTTCACCATGTTGCCCAGGTCTGGAACTCCTGAGCTGAAGAGATCTGCCTGCCTGGGCCTCCCCAAGTGTTGGGATTACAGGCATGAGCCACCATGCCCAGCCCACTTTTCCTTTTTAAGGATGATTTACACATTGGGGTTCCATATTAAGGCTTCATTTTCTAAAATGGAGTTGTCACTGGGTATGATGGCTCATGCCTGTAATTCCTACAATTACAGGCAAGAGGCGGGAGGATCATTTGAGCCCAGGAGTTCAAGGCTACAGTAAGGTATGATTGTGCCTCTGCAATCTGGCCTCGGTGACAGAGCAAGACCCTGTCTCTATAATCCCAGCTACTTGGGAGGCTGAGGCACGAGAATGACTTAAACCTAGGAGGCAGAGGCTGCAGTGAGCCGAGATTACAACACTGCACTCCAGCCTGGGCAACAGAGTAAGACTGTCTCAAAAAAAAAAAAAAAAAAAGTATAAAAAAAAAAGAAGGGAGGCTCCAGTAGCACACAAACACATCGCATGCCTAGATCTTGGTTTCCACCACTGTTCTGCAATTAAAAGGACCAGGCTCCTTGGAAAAATGGTTGCCTCCAGGACTGGGGCAGGGAATATACAAGATGAGCCTGCAGCATCTCCAGAGCCTGAAAGTAAGGACACAGTAAAAGCAAAAACAAGGCCGGGTGCGGTGGTTCACGCCTGTAATCTCAGCACTTTGGGAGGCTGAGGCAGGCAGAACAACTGAGGTCAGGAGTTCAAGACTAGCCTGAACAATATGATGAAACCCCATCTCTACTAAAAATACAAAAATTAGCCAGGCTTGGTTGCATGCACATGTAATTCCAGCTACTCGGGAGGCTAAGGCAGGGGAATCACTTGAACCCAGGAAGCGGAGGTTGTGGTGAGCCGAGATCGCTCCATTGCACTCCAGCCGGGCCAACTAGAGTGAAACTCTGTCTCAAACACAAAAACAAAAACAATGGGGGTATAACAAGTCAAAGGGGCTCTGGAACCAAGTGAAAGAGCTCCCCATGGCCAAAGTCAGACTAATGTGAGTGACAAAACAAAGAAAGTAACATTGGATGATAACCTCAAGTACAAAGTAAATATCCCTGAGGCCAAACTCATAAAAATAAATGACTGAATAAGTTACTAGATGAGGAGAAGAGACACATTTCCTTTGCAGAAGAATTTCAAGTAATTTATGTAAATTCCTTGCCCCCAAGGAGGTGGAGCATAAACCACCCAACTCCTCACATGCGGGCTGTGCAGTGAATTCCTTCCAAAGAGCACAAGGTGTAAAGGGAGAAAGAAGGGTAGCTTTACAAAGTGGAGAAACTTGACAAACAGGTGATCAGGTGAACAAAAACAGTGGTGAATCATGTGAAGAGTGTATACCCTCGATATGTGATGAAACGACACTTCCCCTTTGAGGTCTTCCTCCAGAAAACACGTAACTCCAGTGTAATCATGAGAAAAGTATCAGACAAATCCCAGCTGAGGGGCATCCTATGTCTGACCAGAACTTGTCAAAACTATCAAAGTAGGCATCAAAACCAAGGAAAGTCTGAGCAACTGCCCCAGCCAGGGGGAACCTAAGGAGACATGACAACTTATTTGTCGATGTAAGTGTCTGGAGCTGGAATGTTATCAAATTTGACAACATAATGTTATATGAGATCCTGGAACAGTAAAATACATTAGGTAAAACTAAGGCAATCTGAATAAACTATAGACTTTAATTAATACTAATGGATCGATATAGTTTCATTAATTTGTGACAAATGTACCACTCAGGAGTAACTGAGTGTGGGGTATACGGCAGCTCTTTGCATTATCTTCTCAATTCTTTCTGCAACTCTAAAACTACTCTAAGGCCAGGTGCGGTGGCTCATGCCTGTAATCCCAACATTTTGGGAGGCTGAGGTGAGTACATCGCTTGAGCTCAGGAATATTGAGACCAGCTGGGGCAATATAGTGAGACCTCATCTGTACAGGTAAAAAAAAAAAAAACAATTGGCCGGGCACGGTGGCTCACACCTGTAAGCCCAGTACTTTGGGAGGCCAAGGTGAGCAAATCACCTGAGGTCAGGAGTTCGAGACCAGCCTGTTTAACACGGTGAAACCCCATTTCTACTAAAAATTAAAAAATTAGCTAGGCATGGTGGCGTGTGCCTGTAATCCCAGGTACTCAAGAGGCTGAGGCAGGAGAATCGCTTGAAGCCGGGACGCAGAGGTTGCAGTGAGCTGAGATCGTCCCACTGCACTCCAGCCTGGGCGAGAAAGTGAGACTCCATCTCAAAAAAGTTAAATTTAAAAAAATTAGCTGAGCATGGTGGCGTGTGCCTGTAGCCCCAGCTACTCAAGAGGCTGAGGCAAGAGGATCACTTGAGCCTGGTAGGTGGAGGCTACAGTGAGCTGGGATCATACCACTGTACTCCAGTCTGGGTAACAGAGCAAGACCCTGTCTATAAATGAATAAATAAAGCTGTTCTAAAAATAAAGTCTATTACAAAAAAAAAAAAAGAGAGAGATAGATTTAGCCCTGATTTTGCAGAGAAATGTCTCCTCTGCTCCAGGACCCCGACAGGCCTTCAAAGTGGGGTCTATAGTTGCAGCACTTACCGAACTAAGTTAGGTCAGATGCCCAAAGGAGGAGTGGAGATGGCTGCAGCTCAACTCTTGGCTCATCTCAGCAGCAGGGGCTTGGGCACTGGAGAAAGGGGTACTGGGGCTGGCCCGGGCCTTGGCCACCTGCCACAGGTACTGCTAGTTTGCATCTGGCTTTAGTATCCACTGATGTGGGCTACCAGAGGAAGGGATGTGTCCAGAGTTGGCCTTGTCTCAGGACGACCATTCACACAGAATCACTCTGCTGGGCTGCTGCAGGTCTGGTTCTGCAATTCAGCATGAGCCCTGGGCTCGCTGCACCACCATTTCCTCATCTGTGGTTTTTGTTTCTTTTTTTTTTTTTGAGGCGGAGTTTCACTCTTGTTGCCCAGGCTGGAGTGCAATGGCACGATCTCGGCTCACCGCAACCTCCGCCTCCCAGGTTCAAGCAATTCTCCTGCCTCAGCCTCCCTAGTAGCTGGGACTATAGGCATGTGCCACCAGGCCCAGCTAATTTTGTATTTTTAGTAGAGACGGGGTTTCTCCATGTTGGTCAGCCTGGTCTCGAACTCCAGACCTCAGGTGATCCACCCGCCTCAGCCTCCCAAAGTGCTGGGATTACAGGTGTGAGCCACTGCGCCCGGCCTTCCTCATCTGTTTATGGGACAAGAATAGGAAGACCCTGCCTTTCACGGTGTTGCCCTCAGGATTCAACAAGTCCAACAACTTGGCCAAGCGTTGATTTAGCACTTCCTGGCACACAGGTGGTAGTCAACGTTAGCTCTCAGCATCCCCTGACCCAGCAGTCTCCAACTGGAAGAGTCCAACTTCCTTTATGAAATGGGGTGGTCACTATGTAAATAAATCACCTGAAGGACGCCAATCGTCTTGGAGGAGAGGCTAGTTCAGATCTGCAATGGACTCATTATCAGTATTTGCACTTAAATAATGTAATGTAATAATATGTTCTTCAAATTCACCCCTGAATTGATCCCATGTGTAAGGAAAGTTGTTCGTTCTAGGACTACTTGTAATAGCACGAGGTTGGAAACAACCTGAATTTCCTTCAAACAGGAACTGGTTAAATAAATTAGACTGCTAAGACACGTGTATGCTTGTACATGGGTCCTACATGCTGTTCTGTTGTGTGTTTGTGTGTGTGTATGTGTGTATGTACTTCACTGGAAAGATTATACAAGAAATTAGTAACATTGGTAGCCTCTGAGGAAGGGACTAGGGGGCTAGGAGAGGTGGTGGGAAGATACTTTTCACTGTAGAGACTTTTGTATCTTTTGCATTTTGAACCATGTGAATGTATTCTTACTTTTTTTTTTTTTTTTCCCTGAGACAGAGTCTTGCTCTGTTGCCCAGGTGGCGTGCAGGGGTGCAATCACAGCTCACTGCAGCCTCAACCTCCTGGGCTCAAGGGATCCTTCCATCTCAGCCTTACAAGTAGCTGGGAATACACGCATGAGCCACCAAACGTGGCTGTGAATGTATTATTTATGCTCAAAAATGCCTAACAGACAGGGCATGGTGGCTCATGCCTGTAATCCCAACACTTTGGGAGGCTGAGATGGGAGAATCACTTGAGACCAGGAGTTTGAGACTAGCCTGAGCACAGAAAGACCCTGTCTCTAAAAAACCAGAAGTAAAAAGTGCTTAATAGAGTTGGGGGCAAAAAAAATCTACCCCTGTGGGTCACAGCTGTTGGGGTGAGTGTGGGAGAACTGCCAAGTCAAATGTATAACGGGTGGGCCACTGTGACTCCGGAGCAGCTGGGAGGTGGAGGAGGTATTGGCTCAGGTCACAGGGATGTGGCTCTCAAGGCCTGCATCATCTGAGCTGCAAACGCTTCCCAGGACAAGCCAATAGGGTTGGTGCGGACATCTACACATGAACAACTTTAGAAAGTCCAAATCCACTGTCTTTTTTTTTTTTTTTTGAGACAGTCTCACTCTGTCGCCCAGGCTGGAGTGCAGTGGTGTGATCTCTGCTCACTGCAACCTCCGCCTCCCAGGTTCAAGTGATTCTCGTGTCTCAGTCTCCCAAGTAGCTGGGGTTACAAGCGTACACAAACACACCGGCTAATTTTTGTATTTTTAGTAGAGATGGGGTTTTGCCATGTTGGCCAGGCTGGTCCTGAACTCCTGACTTCCAAGTGATCCGCCTGCCTCAGCCTCCCAAAGTGCTAGGATTACAGGCATGAGCCACCATTCTAGGTCCAAAATCACTGTCTTAAGACCCTGTCCTGCCCCTTCTCCAAAAGGGCTATGTTTCAAATCTGCAATCAAGGCAGCACAGGTGGCTGGGAGCAGTGGCTCATGCCTGTAATCCCAGCATTTTGGGAGGCCAGGGAGAGAGGATCACTTGAGCCCAGGAGTTCGAGACCAGCATGGGGTACATAGCAAGACCTCATCTCCATAAAATATAAAATAAAATAAAAAATTTTAAAAGGCAGCACAGGGTAGGGATTAAGGGGCATGGACCCTGAAGTCTGCTCCCTGGGGTCAAACCCAGTCCTGCCACCTGCCGGCTGGGTGAGGCCTTCAGCAGTTAACTCCCCTCTCTGTGCCTCTGTAAAGCACAACAATAAGAGAATCTCCCTGGCACAGCTAAGCCCTATGTGGTAAATGACCTATATATGTTTTTATATGATTGCAGTTCCTATTAAACATTGAGAAATTACCATGGCTCTTAAATTTAGCAACTGGAACTCTTCCAGTTCGCCCCAGCCGTTGTTAAAAAAATTTTTTTTTTTTTTTTTTTTTTTTGAGACGGAGTCTCGCTCTCATCCAGGCTGGAGTGCAGTGGCCGGATCTCAGCTCACTGCAAGCTCCGCCTCCCGGGTTTACGCCATTCTCCTGCCTCAGCCTCCCGAGTAGCTGGGACTACAGGTGCCCGCCACCTCGCCTGGCTAGTTTTTTGTATTTTTCAGTAGAGACGGGGTTTCACCGTGTTAGCTAGGATAGTCTCGATCTCCTGACCTCATGATCTGCCCGCCTGGGCCTCCCAAAGTGCTGGGATTACAGGCTTGAGCCACCGTGCCTGGCGCCGTTGTTAAAATTATGCATGAAGTGGGATCAGAGGAAATTATTAGGAAACAAAGAAGGCTGAAGCTCAGCAGGGAAAGTGTGCATGTGTGAACTCCTCCTGGTGGCAGTGACCTGAAGGGGTGGCCCCTGGAATCTGAGGGCCAGCATTTGCCATCCTTTGAGGTCAGGCCTCAGCCAGTCTCAGGAGGGTCTAGCCTGGGACCCCACAGGGAAAGGGGTCTATCACTGCTCTCTACAGCTGTCCCTCATCCTGAAGTCCGGCCCTTCACAACCCATCCCCAGTACCTGGGACGCTGCGTGACACACAGTCGGTCTCCAATATGACATAACTGAAAAACTGAAAATAATGGATTTGGGGAAGATGAAAGAAGTTCTGGAGATGGATGGTGGTAATGGGTACACAACAGTGTGAATGTACTTAATGCCGCTGCACGGTACAGTTTAAAATGGTTAAAATGGGCCAGGCGTGGTGGCTCACGCCTGTAATCCCAGCACTTTGGGAGGCTGAAGTGGGCGGATCACCTGAGGTCAGGACTTCAAGACCAGACTGGCCAACATAGTGAAACCCCATCTACTAAAAATACGAAAATTAGCTGGGAGTGGTGGCAGGCGCCTGTAATCCCAGCTACCAGGGAGGCTGAGGCAGGTGAATCGCTTGAACCCAGGAGGTAGAGGTTTCAGTGAGCCAAGATCACGCCATTGCACTCCAGCCTAGACAACAACAGCAAAACTCTATCTCAAAAAAATAAATAAATAAATAAAATGGTAAAAATGGTAAATTTCACAAGATGTATATTTTCCCACAACGAAAATAAACGGATGAGATCTAGTCTCATCTTTACCTGCTCTCTCATTAGTTCTCCTCCAACCCCCGACCTTTCCTAGGCTGTCTCTTTTTATCAGATCCTGTTCTCTAAACAGGGAAAGGGCCCCAGATTCCATCCTGGGTCCCCTCCAACCTCTATGTTCCCTTTCCAGCTGGTATTACCAGGCTGGAATTTTTTTTTTTTTTAAGATGGAGTCTCGTTCTTGTTGCCTAGGCTGGAGTGCAGCGGCACGATCTCAACTCATTGCAACCTCTGCCTCCCGGGTTCAAGCGATTCTCCTGCCTCAGCCTCCTGAGTAGCTGGGATTACAGGCATCTGCCACCACACCCGGTTAATTTTTGTATTTTTAGTAGAGATGGGGTTTCACCATCTTGGCCAGGCTGGTCTCGAACTCCTGACCTCGTGATCCACCTGCCTCGGCCTCCCAAAGTCCTGGGATGACAAGCATGAGCCACTACGCCCAACCAAGACCCTTGGCTTTGATTCCAGCTGTACCCTGCACACTGTCAGCAGCCATGAACCCCCAGTCTAAGTGTCCCCCTGAGCCCCAGTATGGACCCTAAAAGGCACAATGTGGTCAGAACACAGCTGCCTCCTCCTTGACCTGCTCCTTCCTCCTGTCTCCCCTTCTCTGTTAACAGCTGTTCCCCCAGATGCTCGGGTCTAATATCTAGGCGGGCCCTGTGATTCTCATCTTCTCTGGCCCCAACTTCCAACACATCAGCACATCCCACAGCTCTTCCTCCAAAGCACACCCTAAGCAGCCCAAGCAGCCCTCCTCCCTGCTCCCACCGCCACGCCCTCGCGCAGCCGCCCTGGCTTCCTGCCCGGACTGCTGCAGTGGCAACTGCCCCAGCCCTCCCAGCCGTTCCTTCTCCTCACAGAAGCCAGAGCAATGATCCTAAACGAAACTCAGCTCAGCACACCCCAGCTCCAAATCCTCCCGATCCAGCGCTCCTGGGTCACTGTGCACATTCCTCCTCCTTGGTCACGACGTCCCCAGCCACCTAGCTCCTGCCCACCCACCTCTGCCTCGTGCTGGACGCAGGACCCGCCCTCACTCACAGCCATCAGCCTTCTTCCTGTTTGTTTTCCCACCTCAGCACCTCTGCCCCTGGCTGTCCGTCTGCCTGAAAGCTCTCCTCCTGAACTTCACGAAGTCACATTCCCAGCTCAGCCTCCATGTCACCTCTTCTGAAAGGCCTTCCTGTCCCCAACCCCTGAAGTGGCCCTGGCCACTTTCTCCCACTCCTCGGATTCCTTGGCCAGCACCACCGCTTTACCTACACCCCATCCCTGGAGAGGCCCTGCTCACTGCCTGCTACCAGCTCCTAGGACAGGCCTGGCTCAGGGGCGCTGTGCAGCAGGGAGGGGTGAGCGACCAAACCAGTGGAAATTTGTGGTCTCACAAACGGAGCCCATCATTTGGAAAGATGCCAACAGGCAGAGTGGCAGAGGCAGGTGAAATTCATGGGGGGAGGGGACAGAGTGAACAAAGAACCACTACGGCTTATTGGGGGTGGGGGCGGCCTAACTGAATGGTGACCGTGGCCATTACTCCCCTCCACTCAGGGCTTGCAGCAGGGATATGGGCCACGTGTGTGCAGTAAGCCTGACCTTTAGAGAGACAGACCAACCCTTTGCCAGCACCCCCAGCCCACACTGCGCATAGTGTGAAACAGTCCTGCAACTCACCCTGAAGGAGGGGGGGAAATGATTTGAAAGTCACAAAAATATATTAAAACAGCAGCTGTCTTCACTCTAGGCACTGACCTCCCTTCTCAGTGCCCCTTGCCCACCACCCGCCATAGACTTTCAGAGACAAAGACGCCCAGGGCAGGAAAACGGATGCGCCTCGGCCGCAGCCCAGGGTCTGGAGAGGTCCCTCCAGCCTGGGAGTGGAGGGCGGCTAACAGTCTCAACAGGCTCGACGCCACCGCCGACGAGGGGGCCGCTGGGAGGCCGGAGGTACAGGAGGGTCGGGCAGGACGCAGCGGACAGTCGGGCCTTGCCACGGGGACAGAAAACAGAAGAGAAATGAACAGAGTGAAGACAGGGAGAGAGAGAAGTCACAGCAGAAGCGCAGAGGAGTGAGGGAGGTCAGTGGGGAATGGGGGAAGGGAGGCCCTCCAGGTGACACCCACTCAGTTGAGGGGGACAGGGAGGGCTGATAAGCTGGGGTCTGAGGCAGCAGACCGTGCTCGGGGGAGGAAGGGGAATACAGGAGAGGAAGAGGCCCCCTGGCACTTGGGAGAGGTAGAAAAGTAGGTTCTGCCAAGGCCACAGCCAGAGAAGAAAGCAAAGAGGACATGAGAGAAGGGGACTCCTGGAGCGGGCCAGGCCAGCTGCGACGACCATCCCAGCCTAGCAGAAATGGGGTGATCCCCCGAATGCTCAGGCCTAGCTCTAGAGCCCGAGGGAGACAAGCTGTGTCATCCAGGAGCTGGTGGGAGGCGTGATGAAGCCAGGAGCCTGGGGCGGCCAGGGCAGATGCCCACGGGCTCTGCTGCCTGCACCCCGCCCACACGTGGGCTAGAAGGTCCTGCGGCCCAGTCTTTTGAACACGCTCACAGTGCCTGTGTGGTCCATCTGGGCACCAAGGCCCTCGCTGGAGCTGCTCCCCCGGGGCCCCACCAGAGTCCTCTTAATGGTGACCTTGACTTCAGCTGAGGACTTACTCTTGGTGCTGGTGACCTGGCTGTCCTGGGCCTCGGGCACAAGGGTAGCTGCGCCCAGTCTCTTGATGATGCTGACTTTAGACAAGGACTCCGGCTTCCTCTCAAGCCCGGACCGTGAGGAAAGCGCCAGGCGCCGCAGTGTCGGGGCAGCGGCCGTTGTCGCTGAGCTCGTGGCCTTGGCTTTGACAGTCAGTGCTGGCTGGGGACTGGCCTTGGCTGGGCCCCGTCCTAGCTTCTTCAGGACCCCGGCATACTGCAAGACAGAGCTGCTGCTGTCATTGTCGCTGTCCCAAGCCAGATCCTCGTCCATTTCTGGGGTGGCCCCCAGGCGGCTGAAGACTCCTGTGGGCTGTGGAGGTCAGAGACAGGATGAATGAGTCACTGAGTCACTCAACACACATTCATGGAGAGCTGCTTCCTCTGTGCCTGGCCTCCTGGGACTCACAGTTGGGAGAAACACCCATCACTGACACCCCAGATAGTGGCGAGAGCCACGAAGTGGGGAGTCCAGGGGACTGGAGGAGCCTAGAGGAAGTACCTGACCTTCCTAGAAGTTCAGGGAGGGCTCCCTGAGAGAGGGCACATCTGAGCTGGAAGTGGGTCTAATAAAGAGGGAAGAGGACGGGAATGCCGCACAAAGGGAAAGTCATTTGCAAGGTCAGTAGGTGGGCATGAGTGGAGTGGAGAGATTAATCTGGTCATTCACTCCACAGATATTTTGAGTCCCAACTCTATATTGTACCTGGTCCTAGGCCGGCAGTGCTAGGGACACAGTGATGACCAAGACAGCCTCAGCTCTGCCCTCATGGGGCTCATAGTCCAGTGGGGAAGACAGGCTTGGCATCAGAAATGACACAAATAATTCTGCAAGAACAACAGTAACGCCTTCTAGATGGAGAAGGAGAGCTGGAGGGCAGAAGACAGGGGTGGCTCCTCATCAGTCCAGAGGAACTTTCCCTGAAGCACCAACTTTGAAGCCAGGCCCTCCAAGATGAATTAGCAAAAAAAAGAGCATATGCTTTGCCCTGAAGGCAGGAAGCATAATCCTATGTATTGAGCACTCACTATGTGCCCAGCTCTTCATAGGGCTGGAACTTCCAGCCACATGATCCCGAGTGTTCCCATCCTCCTCATGGTAAGATTCTTGGAAGTGAGCAAGCCAGAGTTGCTGCACCCTGTGGAGCAGGACAGGAAACACAGCTGGGGAGCTCTGCAATAGTTCACCAACAGGCACCGCACAGCCCAGCGCCATGCAGGGATGATCTTAACCCTGCAGCCGTTCTTGGAGGTGGGTCTATACAGATGAGGAGGCTGAAGTACAAAGGACCTAAGTGACATGGCCAAAGCCACGCAGTCAGGCCCCTGTAGGCTTCAGGGTGTACTCTGAACTACACACCATGCCTGGGGCCTGTGGAACTGCAGGCCGTGGCAGGAAGTGCAGGCTGCATCATGGGCACAGTGAAAAGCCTCTGCAGGCCTTCCAGTTGGGGGACAGGCCCTGTCCTGTGGGCCGCACACACTGCTGCTGTGGGGATAGGGGGCTGGGGTCCATGGTAGCTGTGCGAGACCGTTCAGGAGGCTATCGTCCTATCCGGACAGGGAGAGTGGCAGAGGAGGGAGAGAACAGTAGAGTCATCAGACCCACTGACAGACTGCAATGGGGAGGGCAGGCAGCCCTCAGATGGGGGCCCAGGAGAGGACTAACTTGGGGAAAGACGCTAAGACCAGTTGGGGACATGGTGGGTGGGAGGCATCCAGGAGTCACTGGACCCCCAGGGCTGGAAATTGGGAGAGAAGCCAGGGCAGAAGACAGATGGGAAAGCCACCAGTGCAAAGCCAGGAACTGAGGCTGGAAAGGAAGGTTAGACGGCCCTGGGCTGAGTGAGGTCGAGATGTGTTAAGAGTCAGGAGCACCGCTCAGGGAAAACAAGAGCTCGCACGCACAGGATCGCTCCCCCATCCCCACTCACTTTACTTCCCGTTGTGGTGTCTGCCTTGGTCTCGGCGCCGAGGCGGTCAAACACAGACGTCCTGTGGAGACCTGGGAGGGAAATGAAGCCATCAGGGAGAGGCCCTGGTGGGCCAGGCCTAGGCTGAGCTCTGTACAGATACCAAGGCAGCCCAGACACCAGTAGCTCTGGGACAGGCAGGGCCAGACTGTGCTCAGTTGGATGTTATGTCTACACTGTTGGCTCACACTGACCTTAACCCAGCCCTATCTGGCTCGAGTCAAATGTGGGAAAGACCAGCTACAACTGGCAGATACCCTACACCTCAGCACTAGCTCATGAATTATGTGCACGGGAAGAGTTCTTAGTCCCTGCATGTTCCTTTCACTTCTTGGGGTCAGGGACCTCTGAGAGAATCCGATGAGCAGTAGTGCCTCCTCCCCTAAATTATAACCTAATAGCCATCAATAGAATGGTTAATAAATTATGGTATATAAATACTCTGGAAATAATAAACAACCATTAAAAAAAGAATGAAGATCTACCTACATTAATATGAGAAGATCTCAACAAAAAAGTTATAGAACATGGGCCAGGCGTGGCAAGGTGCACCTGCTATCCCTTTGGGAGGCTGAGGCAGGTGGATCACCTGAGCCCAGGAGTTTGAGAACAACCTGGGTAATATAGTGAGACCCCATCTCTAAATATATATATATGAACAAAAAAGTTATAGAACAGGCCAGGAGTGGTGGCTTATGTCTGTAATCCCAACACAGTGGGAGGCAGTGGTAGGCAGATCACATGAGACTAAGAGTTAGAAACCAGAATTTAAAAATTAGCTGGGCATGGTGACCCAAATCTATAGTCCCTGCTACTGGGGAGGTAAGATAGGAACCCAGGAGGTCGAGGCTGCGGTGAGCCGTGTTCGTACCACAGCACACCAGCCCAGGAAACAGAGCAAGACTCTGTCTCAAAAAAAACAAGAAAAGAAAAGAAAAGAAAAGTTAAGTCCAGGCACAGTGGCTCACGCCTGTAATTCCAGCACTTTGGGAGGCGAAGGCAGGTGGATCACCCGAGGTCAGGAGTTTGAGACCAGCCTGGCCAACACGATGAAACCCCATCTCTACTAAAAATATAAAAATTAGCCAGGCATGGTGGCACGCACCTGTAATCCCAGCTTCTTGGGAGATTGAGGCAGGAGAATCGCTTGAATCCAGGAAGCGGAAGTTGCAGTGAGCCGAGATTGTGCCACTGCACTCCAGCCTGGGTAACAGAGCAAGACTCCGTTTCAAAAAAAAAAAAAAAAAGTTGTAAAACAATACTTACATTTTAAACACATACTATTTGTGTTTAAAAAAGAAAAACTAGGCTGAGTGCAGCGGCTCACACTTGTAATCCTAGCAATTTGGAAAGGTGAAGCAGGTAGATCTCTTGAACTCAGGAGTTTGAGACCAGACTGGGCAACATGGCAAAATCCCGTCTCTACAAAAAATACAAAAATTAGGCGGGCGTGGTGGCATGTGCCTGTAGTCCCAGCTACTCGGGAGGCTGAGGCAGGACTACTTGAACCTGGGAGGTCGAGGAGACTGGAGTGAGTCGACAAGGTGCCACTCAGCATAACCCAGCCTGGGTGATGAAGTGAGACCCTGTCTCAAAAAAATAAAAACTAAAACTAAAAAACAAAAAACTGCCTATATATGTGTATATGTACGTACATAGATGCTGGTCTGGAAAGGTTAACAAGAGACGAGGATATGGGAGTGAGGGAAAAGAGTTTGTTTTTACTGAATATGTTTCTGCATCATCTGAAAGTGCTGGAGTTACAGGCGTGGGCCACTGTGCCCAGCCTTTCTAACAGAGACAGGGGCTCACCATGTGGCATGCTTGAACTCCTAGGCTCAAGCAATCTTCCCACCTCAGTCTCCCAAAGGGCTGGGATTCAGGTGTGCGTCATCACGCCCAGCCAAGAGATTATCTCTGTACTCCAAGTCACAAGGCCTAGCTTTGGACTGTATCTCCACTCGTCTCCTCTGGCTCATAGTAATGGTGCCACTTTGGGATAACTGCCCTTGGCCAAGCACAGCCACTCATTTTACAGCAGGCTATCACTCCATCCTTGCTCCTGCCCCTTAGGGAAGAGGTGCCAAGGAGACCAGCTACACTAACTGCAGGATCAGAGGGCAGAAGTGATGTGTTTCCCTCCTCTGTGGCCACCATCACTGTTCCCTTGGCCTGTGGCTCCTGCATCCCCGTTAAAGCCTGCTTCTCAGCCACTGTAAGATATGACGGGCCCTGTGTGATGCAGAGGGAGGGACATGGTCCCCACAGGGAAGTGTGCCGCTGATGGGCCAGTACCTTTTGCAGCCTGCTGCTGCTCCAGGATCTTACGGGTGCGGGGTGTGGTGCCTTTGGGCATGTTGATGACGTACTTCCCCTCCATCTCAGCAGTGACCCGGCGCCGCTTGGCAGGAACAGCCAGGCTCTCCTCCTCCTGGCAGGCCAGGGCTGCTGGGGGAATAAAGCAGGGGTATCAGCACTCTTTGAGACAAAGCGTTCTCTCAGGATGGACGCTGGACACTAGGTATCCTTTATCTCCACACATTCACGACTGGAATCCCTTATCTTCCCAACCACCCACATCACCACTGACCGAACCACTGAGAAACTCAGGTCTGCGCAACATGAGGTCACAGAAGGTGCTCAGAATCCCCAGGTCCCCAGGCTGTGGCAGGCCTCCCAGGCTTTCTGTGGCTCTGTCCCTGTTCCAAGCAGGTTCCTGGCCCAGCCCAGCCCACGTCCCCTCGGATGGGGAACCTGCTGGGTGGCGGAAAGGTTCTAGAGCTCCAAGCAGGCAGTGCTTTATGGCTGCACTCACTTTTCAACAAGCACTTGAGCTGTGTGTACATTTATGAGTGGTGGATTGTGCATAAATTACACTTCAATTTAAAAAATGAATCCCCTCAAACGTGTTAAGGGTTAAAAGAGCCAATTGCTCCCGGGCTCACCATCTTCTTCGCAATACTTTGTTATACTGATTTTAACTTTTTTTTTTTTTTTTTAAAGACTGAGTTTTCGTTCTTGTTGCCCAGTCTGGAGTGCAATGGCACGATCTCAGCTCATTACAACCTCCACCTCCTAAGTTTGATTCTCCTGCCTCAGCCTCCCAAGTAGCTGGGATTACAGGCATGCACCACCACGCCCAGCTAATTTTTGTATTTTTGGTAGACATGGGGTTTCACCACATTGGTCAGGCTGCTCTCAAACTCCCGACCTCAGGTGATGCACCTGCCTTGGCCTTCCAAAGTTCTGGGATTACAGGTGTGAGCCACCACGCCCGGCCCTTTTTTTTTTTTTTTTTTTTTAATGTAGAGATAGGGTTTCGTTATCTTGTGCAGGTTAGTCTTGAGTTCCTGGGCTCAAGGGATCCTCCTGCCTCAGCCTCTCACAGTGCTGGGATTGCAGGCGTGAGCCACCACACGCAGCCTGATTTTAACTTTTTTGCTCATGGCACACAAATCAAAGGCCAGAAGAGGGTGAGGCATTTCCAAACCTGCAGGACAAAGGGGAGATTTTGTGATGGAGGTGCATGGGGCGTGATGGTAGTGCATGTCAGAAACATGAAGCGCCGTGGGCCTCAATTTCCACATTTGCCTTATGACACCATGAAGTCATTGCTGTGGGGATGGGTCCAGCAAAGGCATAAGAGCATGGTGGATGGAAAGGCCTGGGAGCCCAGGGACTGCAGGCCCATTCCCAGCTCTCAAGCTGAGACCTGGAGGAGGACAGAGGCCAACATAGAGCAGTCTGGGGAGGAAGAGTGCTCAGGCCAAGGGGTCACCAGGGGCAAAGGCCCTATGATGGGAAGGAGGCTGGAGGGGAGCAAGTGGGCATGCAAAGTGGGGCGATGCAAGAGCTAAATCCACATGACGCAGGGCCCTACAGACCGTGTGGGGAAGATGCCCTTTATTACTGGAATAATGGGGAGCCCCAGAGAATTACAGCCCAGGGGGTTACAGGATCAGACTGAAGGGTTTCAAGGATCCCTTGGCTGCTAAGAGGAGGCAAGAGGTTCTTTACCTTTGACCCAGGCATCAAGCACAGAGCTGGGTACAAGCTGGGGGCTCGGTGAACACTTGTTCACAAATCCTGAACCCCTGAGTGAGAAGGCAACGCACACATGCCTCAACATACCAACTCAGGTGCTTCTGTCCGTCCTCCTGGGTGGGGTATCGCCACCCCCCATGCTACAGATGTAGAAAGTGAGGCCCACAGATGTATGGCAACTTGACCAAGTTTACAGAGGTGATTCAGGTTCAAATGCTTTGTATACCTTGTGGCCTTCAAAGCACCTTACAATATTGGAAGCATGACCCCCAGCACCTCCTACCAACCCATGTTTCCCTCCAGCTCCTCCTACCATCTGCCCGTATTCCCTCACCAGTGGCCTTGGCACTCTTTGCTGCCATCTTGTTGGACACGGTGACCGAGATCTTGGAGGTGCTGGTGTCTGGGCGCCTGGGGGGTGTGCTGGGTGGGGAGTCATGGTTCAGGCTGTTGGTAATCATTCGGGAAGCAGCTGTGGGGAGAAAAGGAGAGTCCAGTGGGGTTGGGGCCTGGAAGACAGGCCTCAATCCAGCAGTCTCAGGGTCAGGATGGAGAAGGTGAGGCTTGGGGCTGAATGACATCAGCAGGTGTCACCTGTGGCTGCACGGTCCTCGTGATGGGGATGCTTGGGGGCAGGATGGGCTGCATCTCCCCAGGAACTAGCCCATCCCTCCCTACCCTGGGAGTCTTTCCTGAGGCTCTAGACCACACTAGTTTCCATCACACCTCACCCATCAGTCACCCAGCCTCGTGCTGAGTTCACTTCGCCCCTCCCAGAGCTGCTTCAGCTATGCTGGTCTCCAGGATCTTCCTCACCCAGCAAGCAGGCGCCTCCTCAGGGACCCTGCTGTTCCTTCTGCCTGGCATGCAGTTCCCCGAGCACAGCAGGATTGCTGCGTCTCATCATTCAGACCTCCTCTCTGATGGCAACTCCTCAGAGAAAACTTCCCTGACCACCCCATTAAAAACAGCACCTCCTCAACCTCTATCACCCTTGCCCACTTTCATTTTCTTCACAGCCCCTACAACTGCTTGACATTAAACTCTATTTGTTTACTGGTAAACTCACTCACAAGAACGCAAGCTCCACGAGGAGGCCGTGTCTGTTTACTGCTGTATCCCAGTGCCTAAAGCGATTTCTGAGGACAGGCACAAGGGCGCATGCCTATAATCCCTGTACGAGGAGGGTGGATCACTTGAACCCAGTTCAAGACCAGCGTGGGCAACATGGCAAAATTCCGTCTCTACCAAAAATACAAAAAAATTAGCCAGGCGCAGTGGCATGTGCCTGTAGTCCCGGCTACTCAGGAGGCTGAGGCAAGAGGATCACTTGAGCCCAGGAGGTCAAGGCTGCAGTGAGCTGTGATCGCACCACTGCACTCCAATCTGGGCAACAGAGAGAAACCCAGTCTCAAAAAAAGGAGGAAAAAAAAAGAAAGAAAACTACATCAAACCATCACAGACCATTTAACAAAACATGACCCCCAAGTACCCATCACCCAGGTCAGGCATCAGGATGTTGTTGGAACCCAGAAGTCCCAGGACAGATCCTTCCCTATCAGACCTCCTCCCTCTCTGCAGGAAGAAATTCTTGGTGGTTTTTTGTTGTTGTTGTTGTTTTTTGAGACGGAGTCTCACTCTGTGGCCCAAGCTGGAAGGCAGTGGCGCAATCTCGGCTCACTGCAAGCTCCGCCTCCCGGGTTCACAGCACTCTCCTGCCTCGGTCTCCCGAATAGCTGGGACTACAGGTGCCCGCCACCACGCCCGGCTAATTTTTTGTATTTTTAGTAGAGATGGGGTTTCACTGTGTTAGCCAGGATGGTCTCGATCTTCCGACCTCGTGATCTGCCCGCCTCAGCCTCCCAAAGCGCTGGGATTATAGGCGTGAGCGACTGCACCGGCCAATTCTTGGTTTTCAGGCCTGTTCTTTCTCTTCTGTTAATGATATACCCCAGTGCTTCTTCAGATATCTCTCAGGTTGGATGGGAGGCTTTATGTCTAGTGGCTGCAAACTCTCTGGCTATGCAGAATCTGTCTTGTGAGAGCCTCCATTCGCAACACTCTTTACCTAGCTGAGTGCAATAAGAGCAGGATTTTCTGCTATAAAAAGCAAGCTGTTAAGAGGGCCCTGCCTCTCGTGCTGTACCCAGAGGGAAATGTGCAGCTGAAAAGATGTCAGGAATGTGATGCTTTATTGTCATGACAGGCAAGCCCCATTTGGGTGGCAGTTAAGCAACCAACTCTGTCTTTACTCTGTTGCATTTGAGTTGCAGTCAGGATATCAGAGTACAAAGAACTGTTCTCTTCCCCCTCCTGACAGACACACATTCGATGTTCTAACGTGTGTAAAAGTGATCCTAGGAATGTTGTTTTTGGAGCACTTCCCACCCCTCTCCTTCTTTGCCTGTTTCCCCTTCTCATTTACTTATTTTATTTTCTCTCGTGTTTTTTTTTTTTTTTTAGATGGAGTCTGGCTCTGTTGCCCCTGTCTGGAGTGCAGTGGCACGATCTCCGCTCACTGCAAGCTCCAATGGGTTCACGCCATTCTCCTGTCTCAGCCTCCCGAGTAGTTGGGATTACAGGCGCCCGCCACCACGCCCGGCTAATTTTTTTGGTGTATTTTTAGTAGAGACGGGGTTTCACCATGTTAGCCAGGATTGTCTCCATCTCCCGACCTCGTGATCCACCCGCCTCGGCCTCCCAAAGTGCTAGGATTACAGGTGTGAGCCACCGCGCCCGGCCCCCTTTTTTTTTTTTTTTTTTGAGACAGGGTTTCACTCCGTTGCCCAGGATGATGGAGTACAGTGTTGCCATCATAACTCACTGCAGCCTCAAAGTCCTGGGCTCAAGCAATCCTCCCACCTCAGCCTCCCAGGCCTCCCACAGCTAATTTACTAATTTTTTTAGAGACAGGGTCTCACTATGTTGCCCAGGCTGGTCTCAAATGCCTAGCTTCAAGTGATCTTCCCATCTGGGCCTCCCAAAGTGCTGGGATTAAAGGCATGGGCCACCATACCCAGTTGAAAATTTCACTTATAAAGATTTGAAAGACTGGTAAAACTAATGTGTGCTGTTAGCAATCAGGGTAGTGGGTACCCTGGAGATGATGTGGTGGCTGGGAGAGGATACAGGAGGATTCTGGAAGGCTGGTCATGTTTCTGTTGCTGGATGTGAGTGCTGGCTACATGAGTGTCCCATCTGTGAAAGGTACCCACTGTACTATTATGATTGAACCCTTTTCTGAATGTATGTTATGGGGGAGCGTTGCAGAAACGAACCCTAATTTGCTCAGCCTCTTTACATCCACGTCTTTGGGTAAGCCCTGCCCACAATGACTCTGGACTTCTCCATGTAACTTGCTTTGGCCAACAGGACGAGAACAAATGTTGTGCAAGCAGTGGCTTAAGAGGTGCTTTGCACACTGGGGCTAGCCCTCTTTTGCTGCTTTTAGGAACCCTGCAACCACCACTGTGAACAAGCCCAGGCTAGCCAGCTAGATAATTATGGACACGTAGCCAAGTCACCCTCTGGGCCCAGATAACATCAGGACAACCATCAGATATGTGAATACGGCCATCAACCCGGCTTCAACCTAGCTGCCAGGTGACCATTAAAATCAGCTGAGCTGGCCTAGAGCAGAACTGACCAGACAATCCATAAAATCATGAGAAATAAACACTCATGTTTTAGCAAGGCATGGTGGCTTGTGTGTGTAATCCCAGCTATTCAGGAGTCTGAGGTGGGAGGATCACTTGAGTTCAGGACTTTGAGGCTACAGTGAGCTATGACTGCACCACTACACTCCAGCCTGGGCAACACAGCAAGATTCCCATCTCAAAAAATGAAAATACATGTCTGTGTTTTAAAGTAGTTTTGGGCGGCTTATTTATCAGCAAAGGGAAGCTAATGTGTATATTAAAATTTAAAAGTTTATTTTTAAAAAAGGTATCGGCCAGGTACGGTGGCTAACAGCTGTAAGCCCAACACTTTGAGGGGCCAAGCCAGGTGGATCACCTACGGTCAAGAGTTCAAGACCAGCCTGGTCAGCATGGCAAAATCTCGTTTCTACTAAAAATAACAAAAATTGGCTGGGCATGGTGACAGGCACCTGTAATGCCAGCAACTCAGGAGGCTGAGGCAGGAGAGTCGCTTGAACCCAGGAGGTGGAGGTTGTAGTAAGCCAAGATCATGCCATTGTACTCCAGCCTGAGCAACAAAAGGAAAACTCCATCTCAAAAAATATATATATATATGGTATCATACAGCTTTTAAAAACCAAAAATAGCCAGGTGCAGTGGCTCATGCCTGCACTTTGGGAGGCTGAGGCGGGTGGATCGTTTGAAATCAAGAGTTCAAGACTAGCCTGGCAAATGTGGCAAAACCCTGTCTCTACTACAAATATAAAAATTGGCTGGGCATGGTGGCACACACGTGTAATCCCAGATACTTGGGTGACTGAGGCACAAGAATCACTTGAACCTGGGAGGCAGAGTTTGCAGTGAGCTGAGGGTGCCATAGCACTCCAACGTAAGCAACACAGCAAGACTCTGTCTCAAGGAAAAAAAAAAAAAGGTCAGGTACAGTGGTGGCTCACGTCTATAAGGCCAGCACTTTGGGAGGCTGAGGCGGGTGGATCACCTGAGGTGTTCAAGACCAGCCTGGCCAACAGGGTGAAATTCTGTCTCTACCAAAAATACAAAAATTAGCCGGGCGTGGTGGCAGATCCCAGCTACTCAGGATGCTGAGGGAGGAGAATCGCTTAAACCCGCGAGGCAGAGGTTGCAGTGAGTCAATGTCACGCCACTGTACTCCAGCCTGGGCAACAGAGTGAGACTCCATCTCAAAAAAAATAAAGAATAAAAAAATAAATACAGTCAATACTCATCATTCATAGATTCCATATTTGCAAATTTGCCTACTCATTCAAATGTATTTGTAACCCCAAAATCAATACAGGCAGTGCTTTCACTGTCATTCACAGACACGCGCAGGGAACACTTTGAGTTGCTCCAGACATGTTCCAAATGAGGACAAAGAAGGCATTGTTACCCTCTTGTTTCAGGCCCCGCTCTATAAACAAGTATCCTTTGCCCAGTCTACTTGATGTCATGAATGTGAACCTTTTTCACATTTTTGTTGGTGATTTTTGCTGTTTAAAATAGCCCCCCGGACGGGAGCAGTGGCTTACGCCTATAATCCCAGCACTTTGGGAGGCCAAGGCAGGCAGATCACTTGAAGTCAGGGGTTCGAGACCAGCCTAGCCAACATGGTGAAACCCTGTCTCTACTAAAAATAAAATTAGCCAGGCGTGGTGGCGGGCGCCTGTAATCCCAGTTACTAGAGAGACTGAGGCAAGACAATTGCTTGAACCCAGGAGGCGGAAGTTGCAGTGAGCCAAGATCATGCCACTGTACACCAGCCTGGGCAACAGACTCCAGCTCAATCAATCAATCAATCAATCAATAAAATGGCCCTCAAAAAATAGTGTTGAAGTGCTGTCTGGGTTCCTAAATGCAAGAAGGGTATGATGTACCTGATCAAAAAAAATGCGTGTGTGAGATAAGCATCATGCAGGAATGAGTTACACTGTTGCTGGCTATAAGTTCCCGGTTACTGAAATCAACATTATATATTAACTACAGTGCCTTTAAAAGGAGACATACATAAAATAAAGCTATATATTTGACTACGGGCTTGCAGGAACCTAACCTAGTATTTCCCATAGGAGCAATGGATTCTCCACTGCTCTGTATTTCATCTAGGAGCTAAGAATTCACTAAGTGTACACGTTGACTTTACAGAACTTAACGACTACGGATGACAATTGACTGTGTGTATACCCATTCACTACCCAGTTTATTTTTTCCCCTAAGAGAAGAGTAAGAGTGCCTCCGATGGCTTTATTTCTACTTTTGCAAATTACGGGTAGGGATGGGACAGCCAGACGTGTCCCCTTCACTGACAGGGTAAAAGAATCAAGGAAAAGAGGCCTGAATAGTTAGGACTCACCACTAGTGCCACGGCGAATCTCGCCTGCAAGGGGACTGGGGCTGCAGGGCACTGACTCAGTGGCAGCTTTGCACATGTCCTATAAAAAAAGAACAGGCACTTGGGTCACCACAGAAGAATCATGCATGGACCTAGAGATCTAAGCAACACCATGAGGATCAATACCTGACTGCTAGAGAAGATTCTAACACATTTTACTCCTAACCATAAGAAAGCATCAGACACCTCCAAACTGAGGGACACTCTATAAAATATCTGACCAGTACACTGCAAAACTATCACGGTCATTGAAAAAAATAGGCCAGGTGTGGTGATTCACACCTGTAATCCCAGCACTTCGGGAGGCCAAGGTGGGTAGATCACCTGAGGTCAGGAGTTTAAGACCAGCCTGGCCAATAGTGAGACCCTTATCTCTAGAAAAATTAAAAAATTAGCCAAGTATGGTGTCACGCACCTGTAGTCCCAGCTATTCAGCGGCTAAGGTGGTAGGATCACTTGAGCCCAGGAGTTTGAGGCTGCAGTAAGCTGTGATTGTACCACTGCACTCTAGCCTGGGTGACAGATTGAGACCCCGTCTCAAAAATAGATGAAAGATGGCCAGGTATGGTGGCTCACACCTGTAATCCCAGCCTTTTGGGAGGCCAGGGGAGGTGGATCACCTGAGGCCAGGAGTTCAAGACCAGCCTGGGCAACATGGCAAAACCCCATCTCTACTAAAATTACAAAAAATAGCTAGGCATGGTGGCGCATGCCTGTAATCCCAATCACTCGGGTGGCTGAGGTACGAGAATCTCTTGAACTCGGGAGGTGAAGGCTGCAGTGAGCCAAGACAGCACCACTACACTCCAGCCTAGGCAACAGGGTGGGATTCTGTCTCAATAAAATAAAATAAAATAAAGAGGCCAGGCGCAGGGGCACACGCCTATAATCCCAGGTACTCAGGAGGCTGAGGTGGGAGAATCACTTGAACCTGGGAGGCAGAGGTTGCAGTGAGCGAAGAGGGGGCCAGGGGACGGGAGGGGGGGAAATGGAGGGAGGGAGGGAGGAAGGGAGAAAAGAAGGAAGGGAGGAAGGAAGGGAGGAAGCAAGGAAGGAAGGGAGGAAGGAAGGGAGGGAGGGAGGGAGGGAAGGAAGGGAGGAAGGGAGGAAGGGAGGGAGGAAGGGAAGAAGGGAGGAAGGGACGGAGGGAAGAAAGAAGGGAGGAAGGGAGAAAAGAAGGAAGGAAGGGAGGGAGGGAGGGAGGGAGGGAGGAAGGGAGGAAGGAAGGGAAGAAGGGAGGAAGGGAAGGAGGGAAGAAAGAAGGGAGGAAGGGAGAAAAGAAGGAAGGAAGGAAGGGAGGGTGGGAGGGAGGGAGGGAGGGAAGGAGACAGTGCCTGGCAGGCCACAGCAAGTACTTGGTAAGTGTTAGTTATTATATTAATCATTTAATGAGTCCAACACTCCAGGTCTGGTGCTCAGAGCCATGTATACAATCTGGTAGGTGGCCACAGCCACACTAGCAACAGGGCTGTGTGAAAAGCCCATTTCAAAGAGATCCAGGAAGGTGGGTCACTATAAGCGGAGAGGTCAAGACTGGAACATCCAGGTGGTGAGCCAGGCTGCCATCCGGGTCCCACATAGGAAGCTGCTATCCTGGAGATAATAATTATCACAAAGAAGACGTGAAGCAGCAATAAGTTATTATAGAGGGACCCGAATACAGGCAGTTTCCACTGTGCTAGTACTTCACATAATTTAATACTCAAAATCAGGGCTGGGCGCAGTAGCTCATGCCTGAAATCCCAGTATTTTGGGAGACTGAGGCAGGAGGATGGCCTGAGCCCAGGAGTTCGAGACCAGCTTGACCAACATGGCAAAACACTGTTTCAAAAAAAAAAAAAAAATACAACCACCCTTCAAGATAGGTTTGTCTCTCTTTCTTTTTTTTTTTTTTTTTCCTCTCGAGACAGAGTCTCACTCTGTCGCCCAGGCTGGAGTGCAGTGGCACGATCTCAGCTCACTGTAAGCTCTGCCTCCCGGGTTCATGCCATTCTCCTGCCTCAGCCTCCCAAGTAACTGGGACTACAGGTGCCCGCCACCATGCCTGGCTAATTTTTTGTATTTTTAGTAGAGACGGGGTTTCACTGTGTTAGCCAGGATGGTCTTGATCTCCTGACCTCGTGATCCGCCCGCCTCAGCCTCCTAAAGTGCTGGGATTACAGGCATGAGCCACCGCGCCCGGCCAGGTTTGCCTCTCTTTCACAGATGCAGAAAATACAGCTCAGAGAGGTTGGGCCATGTGCCCAGTGTCACACAGCAAATGGCCAAACCAGCCCTGGAACCCAGGTCGGCCTGCCTCTGCTGCCAGGCCTCCCATTGGCTCTGCAACTAAACCTCCACCTCCATGCCAAACCCAGAGACAGAGGGGCTGGGCACAGCACCCACCTGACGGTGCACCACTTTGGCATGCTTGAGAATGGCGATGATGTCGCCCACCACGGTCACGCCCAGCTCATTCATGATCTCCTTATTGAGATCCAGCAGCATGCTCTTCTGAATCCTGCAGGGGAAGGTCAGTGGTAAGGCCCCAGGTGGGCCAGAGTGGGTGGGCCCGTCAGCTCCCCACCACCCCATCCCCAAGTTCAGTCTCCTCACCTATTATCTACAAACATCACGGCATAATTGACAGCAGGTCCTGGAGGAATGCCGGCTTCCTTAAAGAACTGGATCCACTCGGAAGTGGCTGTGGGGTTGGACAGGGCTCATTATTCACACCATCCTCTTTAGAGAATAGCATTAGCAAAACCACAATCACAGCAGCTCCCACAAATTAAATGCTCCTCCCATGCCAGGCCCTGTGTGGAGTGCTCCACACACACATGATGGAACTGAGCCTTCCTGACCCTGTGAGTTAAGCAGTATTAAGACTCCCCTGAGTTGCCGAGGAAAATGAGGCAGGGAAAGGTTGGGCAACAATGCTAAACAAGGGGCAGAGCTCCCAAACCCTTACCACAGCCTTTCTCCTTACAGCTCCACCCCGCCCCAGGGCTGGCTCTCTGCATCACTACACATGCTGGGCCCATGACTGATGTAGGGTAACTGGGACTCTGGGTTCTCTGCCCTAGTCCCTATCAGCCAGCTTAGGCCCAGAGGATGACAGGATCCACAGGTGGTTGGAAAGAAGTGTCACAGAGCCAGCCCATGAGCCTTGGCAAGCCCCCTACCCGCCACAGTAGCAAACTTCCCTCAGAGAGAGGCACAGAAGTTACTAACACGGACTTCGGAGCTTGGGTTTGAATCCTAACCCTGCGATTTCCCTATGGAGGGACTGTGGGTAAGTTAACTCTTGGTGCCTTGGTTTCCTCATCTGTAAACCCGGGATAACAGACTTGACAAGTGTTTACCCAGCATTTGGCAAAGGACAGGTCCTGTCCTACGCACTGGGGATACCACAAGGCACAAGATGAAGTCCCAGCCCTTGTGTAGCTGAGATTTTAGTGATAACAGCACCAGTGTCCTTGGATCACTGTGCAGACTCAATGAGAAACTCCATATAAAAGGCTTCAAATGATGCTTAACCCAGAGGATATCCTCAAACCATGTCAGCTATTATTATTATTATTATTACTACTATTACTCCCATCACCACTAAACACAGAGCCACAGCCAAGACCAGGCAGACCCCACCTATGAAACTTTATTCTTTCTAAATTTTCTTGGCTTCTTGGTGGGTTTGACCCTCAAACTGACCCCAGCCTGCCAGGCCAGGAGGTAGCTAAGACCACTGATTCAAAGCAGAACTTTTTTTTTCACATTTTGACATCTCCGAAACTAGGATCTACTTCATGACTGATGGTGTGCCATGGTTTAATTAGCAAACTGTTTTTCTTTCTCAGTACATCCAACAATCCATGCTATTTTAGAATAGAAGAAACCTGTTATTACCTCACCCATTTTGCTTTTAAGACAATAGAGACTCAGAGCAGGGAAACAGACACACTGTGGGTCAGGTGTTACATGAGTGGCAGTGCAGGGCTCAGGTGAAGCCCCATGGGTCACATCTCCAAGGAGGCCCCTGCCCAGCCAGCCACAGGCCAGTTACCCCGGGTGCTGATTGGCCCTTGGGGACTGAGGTTGGCGAGGAGCTCATGTCCTTAGGATTGCCTCTGCCAGGCCACAGGAAAGAGGTACCATTTCCCTGTGTTGCACAGGCACTATCCACCTGCTCAGCCATAGGGCCCTGGGTCCCACTGGCCAGAAGCATGCACCTCTAACTATCAAAAAGCACCACATAATGATTCCATGTATATGAAATGTCTAGAACAGGCAAATCTAAAGAGAAAGTAGATTAGTGGTTGCTGGGAGGACAGGGGAAGTGACTGCTAATGGGTATGGGGTTTTAATTTTTTTGAGACAGGGTCTCCCTCTGTCGCCTAGGCCAGAGTGCAGTGGCACAATCATAGTTCACTGCCGTCTCAACCTCCTGGGCTCAAGCAATCTTCCCACCTCAGCTTCCCAAGTAGTTAAACTACAGGCGCGTGCCACCAGGCCTAGCTATTTTTTTGTATATATACACACACAAGTTACATATATATACACACATTTTATTTTGAGATGGAGTTTCACTCTGTCACCCAGACTAGAGTGCAGAGGCGTAATCTCGGCTCACTGTAACCTCCACCTCTGGGTTCAAGCGATTCTCCTGCCTTGGCCTCCCAAGTAGCTGGGATTACAGGCACGTGCCACCATGCCCGGTTAATTTTTGTATTTTTAGTAGAGACGGGGTTTCACCATGTTGGTCAGGCTGGTCTCAAACTCCTGACCTCGTGATCCACACTCCTCGGCCTCCCAAAGTGCTGGGATTACAGGCGTGAGCCACAGTGCCCGGCAATTTTTTATATTTTTTATAGAGACAGAGTTTCATCATGTTGCCTAGGCTGGTCTCAAACTCCTGGACTCAAGCGATTCACCTGCCTCAGCCTGCCAAAGTGCTGGGATTACTGGCGTGAGCCACAACACCCTGCTAAGGTATGGAGTTTCAAGAGAGAGTGATAAAGATGTTTTAAAATTGATTATGGTGATGGCTGCACAACTCTGTGAACAGAGAATATAAAAACCATCGAATTGTACACCTTAACTAGGTAAAACGTATGATAAATGAATTATACCTAAACTAAGCTGTTATTAAGGGGAGAAAAAAGTACCACGTAGGCTGGGGGTAGCTCTCTGAGCCAAAGCCTGTGATTGATTAATTGACTGACTGATTTTAAGGTTAGTCAAGTGAAGCAGTGGGAAGGGAGAAGGAACAAATAAATCTGTAACTGGTTGTGATCAATTAGTTGTAAAGACCAATCAGTTCACAGGGACCAGGCAAAGCCTGTGAATTTAACCAAAAGATTGCTGAAACCCAGTGTTTGAGGAATGGAAAGAGTCTCCACATTCAGCACACACCATCATTTCATGTATTGCTAAGGAAGGAAAACATGCAGTCAACTAAACTGTCATAAGGCACCGGCAATAAGATATACCCCTACTTCAGAAATATTAAGTTGTGCAATGATGTGAGTCTTGGAATCAATGAGATGTGGCTTTTTGCACACACCAGGAGACACATACAAGAATATTCACAGTAGTTTGTCTGTGATAGCCCCAACCCAGTAATAATGCAATATCCACTGACAGCAGCATTGATAAACACATGGTGGTCACTCTCAAGGTGAAATACTATACAGCAGTGAAAAGAAAGTCAACACAGATGACCCTTAGACATTATGTTGAGCAAAAGAAGCCAGATACAAAAGAACACAAGGTATGATTTCATTCATGTAATTTCAAAACCAAAGTCTATAGAATAGGAATGTCCCATTGATAATACAACTATAAAGGCAAGGAAGGCTGGGAGCGGTGGCTTACACCTGTAATCCCAGCACTTTGGGAGGCTGAGGCAGGTGGATCACCTGAGGTCAGGAGTTTGAGACCAGCCTGACTATCATAGAGAAACCCCATCTCTACTAAAAATACAAATTTAGTGAGGCATGGTGGGGCATGCCTGTAATCCCAGCTACTCGATCCGGAGGCTGAGGCAGGGGAATCGCTTGAACCCAGGAGGCAGAGGTTGCGGTGAGCCAAGATCACGCCATTGCATTCCAGCCTAAGCAACAAAAGCGAAACTCCATTGTAAAAAAAAAAAGGTAGGTAAGGCAAGAAAAGACATTCACAAAATGGTTTATTCCATATGGAGAACGGAGGGGAGTGTGATTGGGGTAGGACTCTCATGGGGCTGACAATGTTCTCTTTTTTTGATCTGGATGGGTAACAGGGTTTGGATTTTTCAATCTTTTTACGGAACTATAATGTACATGCAAAAAAAGTGCACAAGTCAATAGATCTTCCTAAATCAGACACACCTATGTAAACAGCACCCAAATCAAGAAATGAGATATTTCTAACACCTCAGAACCCCTTATATTCCCTTTGGAGTCTCTACTCACTCCTTCCCAGATGCAACCACCACCTTCTAACAAAATAGACTGATTTTGTCTGCTTCTATGCTTTATATGAATGGAATTATAAAGAATACAGGCAGCTAGGCACGGTGGCTCCTGTCTGTAATCCCAGCACTTTGGGAGGCCGAGGCAGGTGGATCACAAGGTCAAGAGATCGAGCCCATCCCAGCCAACATGATGAAACCCCATCTCTACTAAAAATACAAAAATTATTTGGGCGTGGTGGTGTGCGCCTGTAGTCCCAGCTACTCGGGAGGCTGAGGCAGGAGAATCACTTGAACCCGGGAGGCAGAGGTTGCATTGAGCCAAGATCGTGCCACTGCACTCCAGCCTGGTGACAGAGCAAGACTCTGTCTCAAAAAAAAAAAGGAATACAGGCCAGGCGCGGTGGCTCACCTGTGTGATCCCAGCACTTTGGGAGGCTGAGGCAGGAGGATCTCTTGAGCACAGGAATTCAAGACCAGCCTGGGCAACATGGCGAAACCCCATCTCTACAAAAAATATAAAAATTAGCTGGGCATGATGGTGTGTCCCTATAGTCCCAGCTACTCAGGAGGCTGAGATGGGAGGATCACCTGAGCCTGGGAGGCGGAGGGTGCAGTGAGCCGAGATTATACCACTGCACTCCAACATGGGCAACAAAGTGTGAGCCTGTCTCAAAAAAAAAAAAAAGGATATACTCAGACTTTGCTTCTTAATCACTCTTAAAACTATACAAATATATTTTATGGGCCAGGCATGATGGCTCATGCCTGTAATCCCAGCACTTAGGGAGGCTGGAGAGGGCAGATCACCTGAGGTCAGGAGTTCGAGGCCAGCCTGGCCAACATGGTGAAACCCTGTCTCTACTAAAAATACAAAAATTAGCTGGGCGTGTGGCACACGCCTGTAATCCCAGCTATTTGGGAGGCTGAGGCAGGCGAATCGCTTGAATCTGGGAGGTGGAGGTTGCAGTGAGCCGAGATCGTGCCACTGTACTCCAGCCTGGGCAACAAGAGTGAAATTCCTTCTCAAAAAATTATATATATATAAAATATATTTTTCTACATTACAATAAATGTCAACATTTTTCAAAGCCACCAATTAATATCTGCGCCTTAGCAATCCCCAAATACAGAGCTTAAGGCTTGTGATAATAATAACACCTAAGGTTTGTTTAGAACTACACCCAAGCTTTTACATGCTGTAATCTCCTTAATCCCAGGATGTGGGAATATCATTTCCATTTCACAGGTGAGAAAACCAAGGCTCTGTGAGGCCACGTGGGAGACCTGCTGGACTTCATAACCCACGTTCTTCACAGCTAAACTATACAGTCAGGAGAGAGATCCGGCGAGGAGGCAGGCAGGCCTCAAGCAGTTCCAGCCCCACCCTGCCACAGTCCTCAGAGTACAGCTGTTCCTGCCAATGACCCAGCCCTCCCTCCCCCACCCCCTTATCCCCCACCAAGGCCATACCTCAAAAAGGGCAGTGGGGAGAGGGGGCCCTGGAGAGAAGGCCACAGACTCACCCATAGTCACGGAGACCATCGTCTCCCTGGCCCTGACACTGCTCCCTGGAGCCTGAAAGAGAAGAGAGGAGAGGGCCCATGAGTTGCTGCCGGCTGTGAGTGTTTGTCCCTCTCCTGTGCCTGTCTGCCTGCATGCCAGAGGAACGTTCCTGGGCTAGAGGCTCACCGCCCAGGAATAGCCTGGAGCAGCTGGCAGGAAGTCAGCCTGGGACAGAGCTGCCACCACCATCATCGCTTGTGCCTGAGACAAGGCCCAGGGAGAGCAAATGTCCACAGTTCCATTCCCACACACCCCAAAAGGTTGGCTAGAAAAGGAGTGCAACAGAAATAAGACACTTCTGGCCAAAACGTTAACGATAAATACCAACCAAGCGTGCTGGCTCATGCCTGTAATCCCAGCACTTTGGGAGGCCAAGATGGGAGGATCAATTGAGGCCAGGAGTTCAAGACCAGCCTGGACAACATGGCAAGACCCTGTCTCAAAAAAAAAAACAGGCTGGTCCAAAGGTAATGAATTATGTCAATTGACTGTTCATAGTCCCTTACAGATGGAACTCCTTATTCTACTCTTTCTCCCTTTCTCACTACTGCACTTGACTAGTCTTCAAACAAACAAACCCAAAACCCTATTCACTGAGAACCTACTATGTGTAAGGCACTCTTAGGGATACCAAGGTGAACAAAGCCATGGAACTTAGCAGCTAGCTGGGTACAGGCGACAGGGGAGACAGAGAGTAAACAAGCCAAACAGTTAGTAGAGTACATTAGGAAGCCTTTAGTGCCATGGAGAAGACATGGAGGACCTGGGAAGGGAGTGGTTGTAATTTTCAACAGAGTGATCAGGGAAGACCTAAAGCAACATTTAGAGAGCTAAAGGGAGGGAAGCAATGAGCCATGTGGTTTTACAGAGAAAAAGTGTTCCAGAAGAAGGTACAGCAAGTCCAGCGCCCTGAGCCAGTGGCTCACCTGGCATGCTGGAGGGAAAGCAAGGAGCCAGCGTGGCTGCAGTGGAGCCAGCAGGGAGGACATTGGGAGGAGACAGGTCACAGAAGTGGTGACCTGATCATGAGGCGTCCCAGAGAAGACATGGAAAACCAATTTTCCCTTACATTAGCAGATGGTAGAAAGGTGGTGTTAAAGACATTTTAGCACCAGTGGAGACTATCTCCAATAAAAGCAGTGCTGAATGGGAACTAAAGGAAGTAACTTTTTCATGTGCTGATTCAACGCTATCCGACTCCAAGATCACGGGGCCTACACTGCCCTGGCCAAAACTTCCTACTTAGCCCTCTGCCTCTTCCCTGACCCGGGTCCTCTGCCCTCTCCCCTCACTCTGCTCCCTTCTATCTACCGCAGCCCCCAGTACTGATCCTCCCTCACCCCTCCATGAGGTGCAGAAGCCCTCTGTCCCAGAACCTTCCTGTTTACAACCCCATAAAATCTGTCCCATCCCCTAACAGATTTTGATGGTATAATGGAGTGGTCAAGAGTAAGAACTCTGCAACCAGACTGTAGGGTTCAAATCCAGCTCTACCACTTATGAGCTGTGTGATCTCGGCAAGTGACTTCACCAGTCGGGCCATGGTGTCCCCATTTGTAAATTGGGGGGGTGCAAACATGACTTACCTTAGAGGACTGCTGTAAGAGCTAGATGAGTTTCTATGAATAAAAGCACTTGAGACAGTGCTTGGTGCCTACTAAGCACCCTGGAGGTGTTGTGCCTGATCTCATCCTCCAGGCCTCCTTCCCCACACAGGTGCTTTGTCGGCCTCCTGTTTTTAGAGGATGTCACCTGTGCCTGGAATACCTGTCTCCTCCTGGCAACCTCTCCTTCCTTCTGCTCCACTGCCATCTACTTCGTGACCTTTCCCTAAGTCCCTACATATGAGACTCTCTTCTCTATCCTCAGCATTGTTAATCTTGCCCTTCCCTGGCTTCTGCTCAATTTTTTTTTTTTTTTTTTTTGAGACAAAGTCTCACTCTGTCGCCCAGGCTGGAGTGCAGTGGCGTGATCTCGGCTCACTGCAACCTTCGCCTCCTGGGTTCAAGCGGTTCTCCAGCCTCAGCCTCCCGCGTAGCTGGGACCACAGGCACCCGCCACCACACCCAGCTAATTTTTGTATTTTTAGTACAGACAGGGTTTCACCATGTTGGTCAGGCTGGTCTCGAACTCCTGACGTCAAGTGATCTGCCCACATCAGTTTCCCAAAGTGCTGGGATTACAGGCACTTGGTCTTCTGCTCAATCTCTTACTGATGAGTATGACCACAGACATCACTCTGTCCTGTACTCAACACTCTTAGATCCAATTTCCCTTCTGAATTTTACCACTAGCCAAAGACAACACAGGCCAGGCACAGTGGCTCATGCCTGCAATCCCAGCACTTTGGGAGATTGAGGCGGGTGGATCACCTGAGACCAGGAGTTTGAGACCAGCCTGGCCAACATGGTAAAAACCCATCTCTACTAAAATACAAAAATTAGCCGGGCGTGATGGTGGGTGCCTGTAATCCCAGCTACTCCGCAGGCTGAGGCAGGAGAATCGCCTGAACCCAGGAGGCAGAGGTTGCAGGGAGCCGAGATCGCACCACTGCACTCTAGCCTGGGTGACAGAGAAAGACTCTGTCTCAAAAAAAAAAAAGAAAAGAAAAGAAAATACAACATGCATCTCTCAAAGAACAGAGCACGGAGAGGTCTCAGTAAGTCAGACAGAACATCTCACAAACCAAGCACTAACTATGCATCAGGACCAGGGCCAAGCATCATGCAGATGCATCCCAACAGCTCAGTGAGTGAGGACTATTATTAGCCCTGTTTTTACGGATGAAAAACCCCAACTCATTGAGGTGCAGTCATTTATCAAATGGCACATCTAGCAACTAACCTTACTGGGATTCAAAAACAAGTTCTTCCTGATTCTGATGCCCATGGAGTAACTCCCATTGAGTGTTTACTATGCGCCAGGAACTGAGCATATACACATCTCAGTGACTCCTCACAACCACCCTCAGAAAAATGGAAAAACGAGTCCCAAGTTACAGATAAGAATGGCAGGTCCAAGATCACACAGCAAAAGGCTGGGCACAGTGGCTCAGGCCTGTCATGCCAGCACTTTAGGGGCAGGAGGATCCCTTGAGCCTAGGAGTTCAAGATCATACAGCAAGTAAAGGCAGCAGCAGGACTTGGACCCCAGGCAGTCCAATGGCTACGGTTCATGCTGATTGAGGGATTACTACAAGCCAGGTACTATGGTCTGTTTTTCAATGTCTCAGTTAATGCTAACCGGAATCCTTTAAGTACTGGTATTCTTCCCCAAGTGCTACAGACCCTACTGGATTCAATTTCCTCTCTCCACAATCCTAAAAGCCCATCTCCAGCACTGACTTTCTGAATAAGGAAAATTATAATAGTCATTTTAAAGACAGCAGCTCCCAAAACTCAAGGAATTACCACATAACAGGCTCCATGTGCTAAGCCCTTAGAAGACCTGTATCCAAATCCCAATTTTACCATGTCCTAATCCTGACTCTGAACAAGTAGCTTAACCTTTCTGACCTCACTTCCTCAACTGCACAATAAGAATGGTAAGGCCGGGTATGGTGACTCACACCTGTAGTCCCAGCATTTTGGGAAGCTGAAGCAGGAGGATCTCTGGAGCCTAGGATTTTGAGGCCAGCCTGGGCGATACAGTGAGACCCTGTCACTGTTGAAAAAAGGAAAAAAAAAAAAAAAAAAAAAAGCCGGGCACGGCGGCTCATGCCTGTAATCCCAGCACTCTGGGAGGCCGAGGCAGGTGGATCACCTGAGGTCAGGGGTTCGAGACCAACCTGACCTCCTGGCCTGGCCAATATGGTGAAGGCCCATCACTACCAAAAATAAGCCGGGCATGGTAGCGCATGCCTGTAATCCCAGCTACTCGGGAGGCTAAGGTGGGAGAATCGCTTCAACCCAGGCGGTGCAGAGGTTGCAGTAAGCCAAGATTATGCCACTTCACTCCAGCATGGGCAACAGAGTGAGACTCTGCCTCAAAAAAAGAAAAAGAAAAGAAAAGAAAGGTGGCTGGGCACAGTGGCTCATGCCTGTAATCCCAACGCTTTGGGAGGCCAAGGTGGGTGGATTACAAGGTCAGGAGTTTGAGACTAGCCTGGCCAACATGGTGAAACTCCGCCTCTACTAAAAATACAAAAAATTAGCCAGGTGTGGTGGCTAATCCCAGCAATATGGTGAAACCCTGTCTCTACTAAAAATACAAAAATTAGCTGGGTGTGGTGGCAGGTGCCTGTGGTCCCAGCCACTTGGGAGGCTGAGGCAGGAGAACTGCTTGAACCCAGGAGGCGAAGGTTGCAGTGAGCCGAGATCACGCCACTGCACTCCAGAGGTTGCAGTGAGCCGAAACTGCACCACTATACTCCAGCCTGGGCAACAGTGAGACTCTATCTCAAAAAAAAAAAAAAAAAGTGAGAGTACCCATTCCTGGCCAGCACGGTGGCTCATGCCTGTAATTCCAGCACCTTGGGAGGCCAAGGCAGGTGGATCACAAGGTCAGGAGTTCGAGACCAGCCTGGCCAACATAGTGAAACCCCATCTCTACAAAAATTAGCCAGGCATGGTGGTGGACACCTGTAATCCTAGCTACTCAGGAGGCTGAGGCAGGAGAATTGCTTGAGCCCGGGAGGCAGAGGTTGCAGTAATCCCAGATCGCACCACTGCACTCCAGCCTGAGCTACAGAGTAAGACCTTGTCTCAAAACAAAAATAAATAAAATAAATAATAAAAAATAAAAATAAAAAAACACCATCTCAAAATAAAAAAAAGGTTTTCTTTTTGAGATGGAGTCCCACTCTGTCACCCAGGCTGGAGTGCAGCGGTGTGATCTCGGCTCACTGCAACCCCTGCCTCCCAGGTTCATGCAATTCTCCTGCCTTGGCCTCCCAAGTAGCTGGGATTACCACCACCATGCCCGGCTAATTTTTTGTATTTTTAGTAGAGACAGGGTTTCACCGTATTAGCCAGGATGGTCTCGATCTCCTGACGTCGTGATCCGCCCGTCTTGGCCTCCCAAAGTGCTGGGATTACAGGTGTGAGCCACTGCACCCAGCCAAGGACCCATTCTTAACGGTGTTACAGGGATTAAACGAGTTAATAAACAGAATCCTTAGAACGAAGATGCACAGCAGGTGGTAAGTGCGATGTTAAGTGTGCATCAAAATAAAACAAATCTTCAGTGATCTAGGGAAACAGTGGGACGGACAGTCACTGACTTAATGCTAGTTGTATACAAAGGGTGAGCTGGGAACAAGCATAAGGACAACTCGATGGGGGTCGATGGGATCTGACAACAGGGAATCACACAGTACAAGTTCTGAACAGTATTCCTATTCAAAGGGAATACGTAGTATTCCTTTTTCAATTATCTTTCCATTTCAGTGTACAATGTAACAAGCTGTTCAGTTTCCATTGTATTTTACCTGAACTTTTCCTTCCTCTCATGGCCAGCAATGCTAGTTTTTCATTGAAGACAGCAATGCGCCAGGCACGGTGGCTCCCAGCACTTTGTGAGGCCGAGGCGGGCGGATCACCTGAAGTCAGAAGTTCGAGACCAGCCTGACCAACATGGAGAAACCCCATCTCTACTAAAATACAAAAAAATTAGCAGGGCGTGGTGGCGCATGCCTGTAATCCCAGCTACTCGGGAGACTGAGGCAGGAGAATCACTTGAACCCGGGAGGCAGAGGTTGCGGTGAGCGAGATCGCACTCCAGCCTGGGCAAGGAGAGAAACTCGGTCTCAAAAAAGAAGAAGAAGAAGACAGCAATGCAAATTTGCCTTCTCAAATTAATTTACTGGGGGAAAAAATGCACTAGTCATGATCAAGAAAAAGAAAAAAACTAATACTTCAGGACTCAGCAAAATTGGTCAAATAGTAAGCGGCAGGATGTCGATTTTCTCAGCTCCAGTCCTAAGTTTTTCCTATTGCTGTCTCTGAGCTTTCTCCCCCTACTTCCATGGAATTCCCAGCTACACCAATGACTCTCAGAATCATTATCATTATAGTCCCAATCCACGAGCTCTCACTGTGCCAGCCCCTCTGCTTAAAATCTCTACACACACACACTTCGTCAGAATCCTCAAGACGACCCTATGATACTGGGACTATCTGCTCTCACTGTACAGATGAGAAAAAAAGGGGTTCAAGGAAGCGAAGACACAGGCCCCACTGCCTCACAGTGGAGCGGGACTTGAACCAAAATCCGACGGCTTCCAAACCCAACAATTTTTCATACTAAGCGCAAACATCAATACTAACAATAATAGTATAGTAACGAAGTGAGCGTTATGCGGAGGAGCTGAGCTAAGGGATCCAACGTATACGACCTGACTTCTCACTCCCATTTATAAAGCCGATGATACAGTCAGATTCTAACCCCCATTCCACAGGGGAGGAAACTGAGGCTCAGAGAAACAAATCGTACGTCCGAAGCCGTACAGCGGAGCCCGAACTGAGTCCAGAGCCCCGGACGCCACCCGTCCCTACCGCAACCGGCCCAGTCCCACCACCCCCGGCCCGCGCCTCACCTGGCCCACCGGGCCCGCGCCCACTCGCGCCGCCCGCCCTCCCTCCCGGCGGCGCCAACTGTCAGACACTCCACCCCCGGCCCGGGCTGCCCGCCCCGGAAGCACCCCCTCACCGCAGGAAGCTGAACTGACCAGCCCGCGGCCGCTCTAGCCCACCAGGCCGCCACCAGCGAGAGTGCGGCCATAACCGTCACGTGACCGCCCACCATCGCCAGCAGGAGTGCGGGCGTGTACGTCACGTGACCGCCCACCTTCGCCGGGCGCTCTCCTCCGCCCGACGCCAGCGAGCGGCGCGGCCAATGAGAAAGGCGCATGCCTGGCCCCCGCGGGCCCGCAGTCTAGCAGTAGTGCGCCTGCGCGCGGCTAGGGGGCGGTCAGGCGGGGATACATCCTGGAAGGTTCGTGTGGGGCTGGGTCCCGGAGTGGGAGACGTGGAGTGCAGGTACTGTGCGATCTAGGGGCGCGGCGCCTCAGCTACCCTCCTCGTGTTGTCCTCTCCGCTATAATGCATCGCCTCCCTTATGTCGTCCTCGGTCCCTTTATGTCACCATTCCTCTCCTTCTGTCTCATCCTACTTAAATCGTCACAACTCCCCTTCTGTCGCCATCACCCTCTTTAAAGTCGCCATCAACGCCCTTAACTCGCTTTCCTTCCCCTTAAGCCCTCTTTGCCACCATAGGTCGTAATCGCTCCCTTTAAATGCGTCATCGCCGTGTGTTACCTGCATCCCGCTTTTGTTGCCATTTCTCCTTTATAAAATCCTCATTTCTCTTAAACCCTCATCATACCCCCAAGTCACCTTCGCATGGCTACTGTCCCCGTCGCTCTTCTTAAATCGCGCTAATGCAGCCCTTATGTCATCATTACCCCTTATGTCTTTGTCCCTCCCTTGGCATCACTGTTCCTCTGACAGTCACCATCCATTCCTCATGTTTCCAGCTTTCCCCATAAGGAGCCACCCAGCCTTACAGTTATTTGTCTTCCCTCCGTGTCTTCGTCATTTCCCTGTATCACAGCTCACGTAACATACAGGGTACTGCAGCCCATTACCTGGGGAGTGTCAGAATCCCAGCCCCACCACTACACCTCTGGATACCTTGACTACCTTATGGCACCTTTCCAATCCCAGCTTCATCTGCAAAATGCACGTGGGGACATCCACATCAGGGCTGAGTGTGACAATTCTGCGAGTTTATTCTTGTGGCAGGCTGAGCTTGACATGGTGTTTTTAGCTAATATTGTTATTAACCATGTCACCCTCTGCCCGGTGCAGTGGCTCACGCCTGTAATCCCAGCACTTTGGGAGGCCAAGGTGGGCGGATCACCTGATGTCGGGGGTTCGAGACCAGCCTGATCAAAATGGAGAAACCCTGTCTCTACTAAAAATACGAAATTGGCCGGGCGTGGTGGTGCATGCCCATAATCCCAGCTACTCCAGAGGCTGAGGCAGGAGAATGGCTTGAACCTGGGAGGTGGAGGTTGCGGTGAGCCGAGATTGCGCCATTGCACTCCATCCTGGGCGACAAGAGCGAGACTCAGTCTCAATAATAATAATAAACCATGTCACCCTCACCCTCATCCAGTCACCTTCATCATATCCTCATGGTCACTCTCCCCAGCTGCCTCGTCATTCCCAGGGTGTCGTCATGGACCGCGTATCAGGACAGACACTGCCACAGCAGCCACACCACCTCACAGTCTCCATGTTGCCCTTACCTCTGCCACGTCACCACACCTGTGGCAGTAGCCCATCGGCCATTGTGAACCTTGCTTCTGTAAATACTTAATCCCTATCTCGTTACCTTATGGGATTGAGTGATTTCCTCCACTCCCCAAAATGAAAGCGTTTAGCTAGTGCTGCAAGGGTTGAGGAGGGCTTGGTGAGGGGGAAACTGTACGTAGCTTAGGCCCAGAATTCCCTGGACTTTTAGAATTAGGACTATGGAGAGATGAAGCCTGTTTCTCCCACATTTAAGTCACATCTCATCAGTCCTAGGCCGGACGAGGTGGCTCTTGCCTGTAATGCCAGCATTTTGGGAGGCCAAGACAGACGGATCACTTGAGGCAAGGGGTTTGAGACCAGCCTGGCCAACAGGGTGAAACCCCATTTCAACTAAAAAAAAAAAAAAATTAGACAGATGTGATGGCGCATGCCTGTACTCCCAGCTAGCTGCTCGGGAAGCTGAGGCAGGAGAATCCCTTGAAGCCTGGAGGTGGAGGCTGCAGTGAGCTGAGATCGCCCTACTGCCTTCCAGACTGGGCAACAGAGCGAGACTGTCTCCAAAAAAAGAAAAATGAAGCAAAAAACAAAACAATACAAAAACAGACCTGCCTGGGCAAATAGCAAGACCCCATCCCTACAAAAAAAATTTTTTTTTTAATTAAATGGACACAGTGATGTGCACCTGTAGTCGCAGCTACTCAGGAGGCTGAGGTGGGAGGATCACTAAGCCCAGGAGTTTGAGGCTGCAGTGAGCTATGATTGTGCTACTGCACTCCAACTTGGGTGACAGAGTGAGACACCATCTCTAAAAAAACATTAAAGTGGTTGGGTGCAGTGATTGGCTCACACTTGTAATCCCAAAACTTTGGAAGGTCAAGATGGGAGGATTGCTTGAGGTTGTGGGTTCAAGACCTGCCTGGGCAACACAGCAAAACCCATCTCTACCAAAAAAAAAAAAAAAAAAAAAAGGAAAAGCCAGACGTGATTGCTCACACTTGTAATCCCAACACTTTGAGAGGCCAAGGCAGGCAGATCATTTGAGGCTAGGAGTTTGAGACCAGCCTGGCCAACGTGGTGAAATACCATCTCTACTAAAAATAAAAAATTAGCCGGGCATGGTGACACTCACCTATAGTCCCAGCTTCTTGGGAGGCTGAGGCAGGAGAATCACCTGAACCCAGGAGATGGAGGTTGAGGGAGCCGAGATCGCGCCACTGCACTCTGGCCAGGATGACTGAGCGAGACTCTGTCTCAAAAAAAAAAAAAAAAAAGTGGCAGGGCACAGTGGCTCACGCCTGTAATCCCAGCACTTTGGGAGGCCAAGGCAGGCGGATCACAAGGTCAAGAGATCGAGACCATCCTGGCTAACACGGTGAAACCCCGTCTCTACTAAAAATACAAAAAATTAGCCGGGCATGGTGGCGGGCGCCTGTAGTCCCAGCTACTTGGGGAGGCTGAGGCAGGAGAATGGCGTGAACCCGGGAGGTGGAACTGGCAGTGAGCCAAGATCATGCCACTGCACTCTAACCTGAGCGACAGAGCAAGACTCTGTCTCAAAAAAAAAAAAAAAAATTAGCCGGGCATGGTGGCACATGCCTGTAATCCCAGCTACTTGGGAGACTGAGACAGGAGAATCACTTGAACCCGGGAGGCAGAGGTTGCAGCGAGCCGAGATCGCTCCATTGCACTCTAGCCTGGGCAACAAGAGCGAGACTCCGTCTCAAAACAAAAAAAAAAACAAAAAAGAACTACATGATCTTGGGCGACTGGCTTAACCTGCCTGCGCCTCGGTTACTGCATCTGCAAAATGGGAATGAAAACACAAATTAATCATTCTGCACATAATTCTTAAGCATGTGCTGTCTATGTGCTCAACACTGCTAGGCATTGGGGACACCTTAATGAACAGTACAGACAAAAATATCTTGGCTGGGCGCAGTGGCTCACACCTGTAATCCAAGCACTTTAGGAGGTCGAAACAGGTGGATCACCTGAGGTCAGGAGTTTGAGACCAGCCTGGACAACATGGTGAAACCCCATCTCTATTAAAAATGCAAAAATTAGCCAGGCATGGTGGCGCACCCTTATAATCCGAGCAACTTGGGAGGCTGAGGTTAGAATTGCTTAAACCCGGCAGGCGGAGGCTGCAGTGAGTTGAGATCGCACCACTGCACTCCGGCCTGGGTGACAGAGTGAGACCCCGTCTCCAAAAAAAAAAAAAAAATCTGGCCTTATAGAGTGTCCTAAACTCTAGTAAGGGTAAGAGGCAATAGGTAAATAGGAAAGTAGATTATTGGATGTATTAGAAGGGGCATGGGGAATGTGGGGTCAAGGTTGTAATTTTAAATAGGGTGGTCAAGGAAAGCTTTCTGAGAAGGTGACATTTGAACCACAGACTTGAAAGAGAAGAGAGAGTGGGGCCGGGCGCGGTGGCTCACACCTATGATCACAGCACTTTGGGAGGCTGAGGAAGGCGGATCACTGGAGCTCAGGAGTTTGCAGCCAGCCTGGGCAACATAGCGAAACCCCATCTCTACAAAAATTAAGCAGGTATGGTGGTGTGCACCTGTAGTCCCAGCTATGTGGGAGGCTGAGAGGTGGGGGGATCACTTGAGCTTGGGAGTTTGAGGCTGCAGTGAGCCATGATTTTGCCACTACACTCCAGCCTGGGCAACAGAGGGAGACCCTGTCTCAAAAATAAAAAAACAACAAAAGAAAATGGCTGGGCATGGTGGCTCATGCCTATAATGCCAGCACTTTGGGAGGCCAAGGCCGGTGGATCACCTGAGGTCAGGAGTTCGAGACCAGCCTGACTAATATGGTGAAACCCCGTCTCTACTAAAAATACAAAAAAATTAGCCAGGCATAGTGGCAGACACCTATAATCCCAGCTATTCGGGAGGCTGAGGCAGGAGAATCACTTGAACCTGGGAAGTGGAGGTTGCAGTGAACTGAGATTGCACCATTGCACTCCAGCCTGGGCGACAGAGTCAGATTCTATCTCAAAAAAAAAAAAGAGAGAAAGAAAGAATGACGGCCCTCGGGGGGAAGAGCATGCTAGGCAAAGAGAACAGCAAAAGCAAAGTCATTGAGGTAGGAGCAAGCTTGGAATATTTAAGGAATAGCAAGGAGGTCAGTGAGAGAGGAGAGGGGCAAGAGATGATGTTGGAGGGGCGATGGGGCACATTGTGGAAGGCCTTGTGAGCCATGCAGAAGACTGACTTTTACTCCGAGTGAGGTGAGAGCCACAGGAGGATGTGGAGCCGAGGAGGGATGCGGTCCAGTGTGACATGAAGCCATCACCCTGAGCTGTGGCAGCTCCAGAACTTCTACCCAGGATCGACTAGTGAGAGGCAGCCTTGTTGGAAAGAGAGCCAGAATCTTCAGTCCGCACTCACATATCCTTTATGTTGGGAGAAAGTTTCAAATATCCCTGTCAAAGATCGAGGCCGGGCACGGTGGCTCCTGCCTGTAATCCCAGCACTTTGGGAGGCTGAGGCGGGCGGATCACTTGAGGTCAGGAGTTCGAGACCAGCCTGACCAATGTGGTGAAACCCCATCTCTACTAAAAGTATAAAAAAATTAATGCATGCCAGGGTGGGTGCCTGTAATCCCAGCTATTCAGGAGGCCGAGGCAGGAAAAGCCCTCGAACCTGGGAGGTGGAGATTGCAGTGAGCTGAGATCGCGACCACTACACTCCAGCCTGGGCGACAGAGCAAGGCTCCATCTCAAATAACTAAATAACTAAATAAATATTAATAAAAAATGGAGGGCAGGCTGGGGAAATGCTAAGGGAGTTTTTGAGAGGCCAGCGCTACCACGGGGTTCAGCTCTGTCCTGGAGGGTGGGGGGGCAGGCAGCAGGGGATCTACAGATGACGAACAACAGGAGAGGCAGCTGTCATGGGGCATCTGTCCCTGGAAGCTTGAGGCAGCTTGGGTTCAAATCCTTGCTCCATTTCTCTCTTTTTTAACCAAAGTCCAGGTCCCAGGCTTACCCCATATCCTGTCTATGTCCCTTTGTACCTGTGACTTCACCTCTCTGAATCCTTAATTCCCTAAGTGGGATTTTTAAGAGGACTGTTGTGAAAATTAAACATATTAAGTCCAATATAAAACAATAAAATGAATATATTAAGTGCTTTGAGGCCAGGCCCAGTGGCTTAGGCCTGTAATCCCAGCACTTTGAGAGGCTGAGGTAGGCAGATCACTTGAGCCCAGCAGTTCAATAGCAGCCTGGGCGATGTGGTGAGATTCTGACTCTACGAAAAAAATAAAAACTAGCTGGGCGTGGTGGCACACACTTGTGGTCCCAGCTACTCGGGAGGCTGAAGCAGGAGGACCACTTGAGCCCAGGAGTTCCAGGCTGCAGTGAAATGTGTTCCTACCACTGCATTCCAGCCTGCAACAGAGCAAGGAGACCCTGTCTCAAAAAAAAAAATCAAAAATAAATGCAAGAAGCCCCACTGTCTCACTCCACACCCTGCACTTTTATAGGCTTGCGCCTCCCTCAGGTCGCAGGGTCCCTCACGTGATGTGATGAAGGCAGATTTTGCATTGTTTGTTCATGAATTAGTTCAACAGTATACTGCCCTGGAATACAACTGAGCTCTGAGTTCAAATTCCCGGCTGATGCCTATAATCCCAGCACTTTGGAAGGCTGAGGTGGGCAGATCACTTGAGGTCAGGAGTTCGAGACCAACCTGGCCAATATGGTGAAACACTGTCTTTACTAAAAATACAAAAATTAGCCAGGCATGGTGGTGGCCACCTGTAATCCCACCTACGCGGGAAGTTGAGACACAAGAATCACTTGAACCTGGGAGATGGAGGTTGCTCTGAGCCGAGAACCTGCCAGTGCACTCCAGTCTGGACAACAGAGTAAGACTCCGTCTCAAAAAACAATCTTCCAACTGACAAACCAATGCTGTGCAACTTAAGCAGGCAATTTCCCTGAGCCCTGCCACCTCATCCGAAAAACAGATGGTAACATTGCTTTGCCCTAAACTTACCATGTTACTATTTTTCTTTTTTTTTTTCTTTTCTTTTTTTTTCTTTTTCTTTTTTTGAGATGGATTCTCAGTCTGTCACCCAGGCTGGAGTGCAGTGGCGCAGTCTCAGCTCACTGCAAGCTCCGCCTCCCAGGTTCATGCCGTTCTCCTGCCTCAGCCTGCCGAGTAGCTGGGACTGCAGGCACCCGCCACCATGCCTGGCTGATTTTTTGTATTCTTAGTAGAATGGGGTTTCACTGTGTTAGCCAGGATGGTCTCGATCTCCTGACCTCATGATTTGCCCACCTCGGCCTCCCAAAGTACTGGGATTACAGGTGTGAGCCACTGCGCCTAGCCCTACCATCTTATTATTTTTCTTTCTTTCTTTATCTTTTTGCGACACGGTCTTGCTCTCTCACTGAGGCCGGAGTGCAGTGGCGCAGTCATGGCTCACTGCATACCCAAACTCCCAGGCTCAAGACATCCTCCTGCTACAGCCTCCCATGTAGCTAGGGCTACAGGCATGTACCACCATCCCCAGCTAATTTTTTAGCCTTTTTATTTATTTTTTATTATTTATTTAGAGACAGTCTCATTCTGTCGCCCAGGCTGGAGTGCAGTGGCACGATCTCGGCTCACTGCAACCTCCACCTCCCAGGTTCAAGCGATTCTCCTGCCTCAGCCTCCTGAGTAGCTGCAATTACAGGTGTGCACCACCAGGCCCGGCTATTTTTTGTATTTTTAGTAGAGACGGGATTTTACTATGTTGGTCAGGCTGGTCTCGAACTCCTGACCTTGTGATCCAACCGCCTCGGCCTCCCAAAGTGCTAGGATTACAGGCGTGAGCCCCTGCACCCGGCCTAGCCTTTTTATTTTTTTGTAGAGACAAGATATCAATTTGTTGCCCAGGCTGCCCAGGTCCCAAACTCCTGGGCTCAAGTGATCCTCCTGCTTTGGCCTCCTAAAGTGCTGGAATTACAGGTGGGAGTGAGCAACTGTGCCCAGCCATGTTATTATTATTTTTTTGTTTTTCATTGAGACACTGTCTCGCTGTCACCCAGGCTGGCATGCAGTGGTGCGAACTCAGTTCACTGCAACTTCTGCCTCCCGGGTTCAAGCAGTTCTCCTGCCTCAGCCTCCTAAGTACCTGGAATTACAGGTGTGCACCACCACGCCTGGCTAATTTTTGTATTTTTAACAGAGATGCAGTTTCACTATGTTGGCTAGGCTGGTCTCCAGCTCCTGACCTCTGGTGATCCGCCTGCCTCGGCCTCCCAGAGTGCTGGGATTACATGCGTGAGCCACCGCTCCTGGCTATGTTATTTTTGGTTTTGTGGTGTTGTTTTGAGACTGAGTCTCACTCCGTCGCCCAGGCTACAGTGCAGTGGCGTGATCTCAGCTCACTACAACCTCCGCCTCCCAAGTTCAAGCAATTCTCATGCCTCAGCCTCCCAAGTAGCGGGACTATAGGTGCACACCACCACGCCCTGCTAATTTTTGTAGTTTTAGTAGAGACAGGGTTTCACTGTGTTAGCCAGGATGGTCTCGAACTCTTTACCTCAAGTGATCCACCCACCTCCCAAAGTGCTGGGATTACAGGCATGAGCCACCACGCCCAGCCCTATTATTATTTTTGAACTGGGACATAAGCCTTTGGAAGTTGTGATGCCACTGTCTCCCTCCCCTGCTCTATTTTTTTCCAAGGCACATTCCATGTATTTCACTCATTTATTCTCACTCCCTTAAGAATAACATCTTTAGGAAGAATTTTTTTCCTTTTTTTTTTGGAGACAGAGTTTCGCTGTTGTTGCCCAGGCTGGAATACAGTGGCGCAATCTCAGCTCACCGCAACCTCTGCCTCCCAGGTTCAAGCAGTTCTCCTGCGTCAGCCTCCCAAATAGCTGGGATTACAGACATGCGCCACCACGCCCAGCTATTTTTGTATTTTTAGTAGAGACAGGGTTTCTCCATGTTGGTCAGGCTTGTCTCGAACCACCAACCTCAGGTGATCCGCCCGCCTCAGCCTCCCACAGTGTTTGGATTACAGGTGTGAGCCACTGTGCCGGCTCCTTTTTTTTTTTTTTTTTTCCTCTGTAATCTCAGTTTCTGGAGCAGGGCTTGTCAGCAAGTCATTACTGATTAAATATTAGTTGAATTAATAGATGAACTGGCCACTGAGCACCTGCTATGCACTTTCCTATGTTCCATGGCACTGGGGACATGGCAGTGAGTTAGACAGCCTGGCCCTGCCATCATAGGGCTCCCAGTCAAATAGAAGAGACGAACCCATCGCTAGGCATTGCCAGCATCAAGCACTGCCAGCTAATCACAGCACTGATTTTGAGCAGGAGTGGGACAGCTTAGATTTTTGTAGTTCCAATTTAGAAGTATTCATCATTCATGATACTTTTTTGGACCTATTTAATTGTTTTTCAGACTGATCGTCTTCTCTCCCTAGGAGGCATAGGTAGAGGGATCAGGTCTGGGAAAGGGAGGCCCAGGGGACTGTGTGAGCCCAGAGGGCTTCGTGGAGGAGATGGTACGTGAGTGGATAGAAATGAGCAAGGTGTGCTCGGCAGGAAAAGCAGCTGTGGGAGGGTCCGGTGATGAAAATGTGGTTTTGGTTCAAGGAACTGAAAGATCATAACTATGGCTGGGGTGGGAAGAACAGTGAGAGAGTAGACCAAAGAGGTCATTCAGGGAAGATCATTCAAGGCCCTGGTAGCCACAGTGAGGAGCTGAGACTGTGTTTTTGAGCAGGAGAGGGATCCAAGGGAGGTGGCTGGAGTGGGGACCCAGGTGGGAGAGACTAGGTCAGAGCTAGTGGGGAGGGTGATTTAGAGAGACCCTCACAGGGCCAAGTCGACAAGTTTTTGGGGTCCAGGACAAGGCCCAGGGCTGGGGGCAGTCAAGGAGAGCTTTTTGGAGGAGGAGGCACCAAGGCTGAGACCTGAAGGATGGGTTCGACAGCTCTCCTTGAAATGGGGACCTGGGGGAGGAAGATGGTAAGGACAATTGGGGACATAGTAGGTGTGGGAGTCTGGGGATACCTTGAAGGAGGTGTCTGGGGGGGCCATGGGACCTCCAGAGCTAGAGTTCAGGGGAAAGGAGGAAACCAGATGAGCTTTGGGTTGAGAATGAGGGAACTGAAGCTGTAATGATGGAGGAAGGTCCACAGGGGCCTGTCCATGTAGGGCTCTGTAGGACATGGTAAGAAGTTTGTACTTTGTCCTGGGGGCAATGGGGAGCCACAGAAGGATTTTGAGCAAGAGTGGGACAGCTTAGGGTTTTTTAGTTCCAGTTCAGAAGTATTTATCATTCATGATGCCTTTTGGACCTATTTAATTATTTTTTGGACTGACTGTCTTCTCTCCCTAGGAGGGGCACTTACTTTAAAGGGTCCTTTGAAATAAAGGATCTAACTGCTGAAAATGAAAAAACAGTTTGCAAAACCAGTATTCTGTTCTGTTTTCTGTAGACAATTGATGGTTCAGTCCAAAGAGGCCAGAGACAATTGATGGTTTATTCCAAAGAGGTCTGCACCATCTAGTGAAAATCAGCACCATTAAACATGAGAACATTTCTGTTTTAAACCATTTGGAAGCCCCATGAATTTGTTTTTATTTTGTTATTTTTAAAATTAGAGACAGGGTCTCGCTATGTTGCCCAGGCTAGTCTCAAAGTGCTGGGCTCAAGCGATCCTCCCACCTCGGCCTACCAAAGTGCTGGGATTACAGATGTGAGCTACTGCTTCTGGCCAGCCTGTGGATTTGTAAATGTCTCCTGTGGTGTGATCTGCCCCATGTTTCCTGTATGTAGGCTTCAGAAGCACACTCTGCATTCTCAGATGGCTGGAATCAGCCTTTTTTCCCCACCCTCTCAGCCTTAATCTCAGGCTGAGATGCCATTGTCTGCAGCCACCCTGTATGCTCTGGGCTTAGAACTGATACCAGCTGGTTATCATTCTGTATAAAAGTGTCACTAGGTATAGAAAGACATCTAAAATAATCTTCTCTCAAATTTTTCTATTCTGCTGCTCCATTTCTTCTGCTTTCAGTATTTTTTGAGCAATTACAATGGCCTGGGCCCTAGAACTAGAGGAATAAATCAGACACGGACATAACAAGGGACACATATAAATTGATTATGTGTGATTGAAGTATATACAAGATACGAGGGCACACACAGATCTCACCAACCAGCATGTTTCAAGGGCTTACTCTGCTTCCTGCCTTCCATGGATGACCTCATTGACTTCCCAGCAAATGTGAGGTTGGTATTATTAATCTCCACATTGTTCAGAGAATGAAAGTGTGGCTTACAGAAGGGAACCTCTTTTCCCAATTCCACAGAGCTGAGATCTGAAGTCTGAGCTGCGGGACTCTGAGACCCACCCCCTTAACCATTCAGAGATCCCCCAGCCACCACCCTCCAGTGCATATAAGATGATGCTCATTTTATTTGTTGTTTTGAGATAGTGTCTTGCTCTGTCGCCCAGGCTGGAGTGCAGTGGCACAATCACGGCTCACTGCAGCCTCGAACTCTCGGACTCAAGCAATCCTCTCACCTCAGCCTCCCAAGTGGCTGGGACCATAGGCGTAGGCATGGGCCACCACACCTAGCCAATTATTACTATGATTTTTTTATTTGTTTTTTGTTTTTGTTTTTTGCGAGACGGAGTTTTGCTTTCGTTGCCCAGACTGGAGCGCAATTATGCAATCTCGGTTCACTGCAACCTCTGCCTTCCAGGTTGAAGCGATTCTCCTGCCTCAGCCTCCTGAGTAGCCTGCCATCACACCCGGCTCATTTTTGTATTGGTAGAGATGAGGTTTCACCATATTAGCCAGGCTGGTCTTGAACTCCTGACCTCAGGTGATCCACCCATCTTCGCTTCCCAAAGTGCTGGAATTATAGGCATGAGCCACCCTGCCCAGCCGCCTAGCCAGTTTTTTAAGCTTTTATAGACATGGGGTCTCACCTTGTTGTCCCAACTGGTCTCGAACTCTTGAGCTCAAGCCATCCTCCCGCCTTGGCCTCCCAAAGTACTGAGATTATAGGCATAAGCCACCGTGCCCTGCCAATATGGCTAATACCGGTTTATAGATGAGGCCAGCAGGGCTCAGAAGTAAAGCCCTATGCTCAACGTCACCTGGCAAGAAAGTGGCAGAGGTGGGATCTGAACCATGAACTCTCCAATTTAAAGGGCTGCTGTAGAGGAAGAATCAAATTTCCCACTGCCACCCTCCCCTTGGGGTGGGATGTTCAGGGATCTGTGACCCAGTGGGTTTTACTTCCTCCTCTTTGCGAGCTGTGGTGTCATACCCCAAGGGGGGCAGGACCACAAGGCAAGGGGACTCGGGGGTATTTTGTGGGCTGGGAGATGGCACGCTTCCTGGCAGTGCTCTCTCCCAGATAAGACCTGATCTCTTTTTTTTTTTTTTTTTTGAGACAGAGTTTTGCTCTTGTTGTCCAGGCTGGAATGCAATGGCGCAATCTTGGCTCACTACAGCCTCCACCTCCCAGGTTCAAGCGACTCTCCTGCCTGAGCCTCCTGAGTAGCTGGGATTACAGGTGCACCCCCACACCTGACTAATTTTGTATTTTTAGTAGAGACGGGATTTCACCATGTTGGTCAGGCTGGTCTCGAAATCCCGACCTCAGGTGATTCGCCCACCTCAGCCTCCCAAAGTGCTGGGATTACAGGCAGGAGCCACCACGTCTGGCTGAGATCTGATTTCATCTCATGTCACACCAGTGAGGAGGCAGAGCATAAGTACCAACGTGGGTAGGGCGTGCTGGGAGCCCCATGGGGGTTCTAGGGTCCTGAGAACACAGGCATTGAGACAGGCTGAGGAGGAACCCCAGGACCCAGCTGCCCATGCCCACCTTCCGTTTCACCCTGCCCTGCTCCCACAAGGATCTGAGCAGTGGGCGGGGGGGCCTGATTTCCTTCTCCAGCTGAGGCCACAGTCCTCTGGAGGCTAGGATCTGGTGATGGGGCACCCTACCTAGGAGCCTGAGCCTCTTTATAGTTTAGTTTCCATAGAAGTTATATGTGCATTTAAAAAAATTCAATGTAAATATAAAGACCTATAATGAAAAGCAACCATCTTGTCTCTGGGAGTGGGATGGGGGATGCCTTTGCATGGGGAGCTGTTAGGAGCCTTGACAGTCACCTTTACTGAGAGCCTCCTGCATGTCAGTGGCTCTTCTGTGCACATTATATGTGTGTTAATTCGTTTTTTAAAATTTAACTTTACTTTTTGTAGAGGTGAGTCCTGCCATTGTGCAGGCTGGTCTTGAACTCCTGGCCTCATGTAATCCACCCCGCATCTTAGCCTCCTGGAGTGCAGGGATTACAGGTGTGAGCCACCTTGCCCAGCCTGTTAACTCCTTTAGTTCAGAGGAGCCAGTCAGATTTTAGACATCTCAAATGTTGTATGTTCAAAACCAAACTCCTGGTCTTTTCCCCAAACTTGTGCCTCCCTATGTTGCCCAATCAGCTATTGACACCTCTAATCCTTGTACTTGCTGAGGCCAAAACTCAGTCATCCCTGATTCTTTTACTGCTCTCAAACCCACATCCAGCCTAGAAATGCCATCCCCTCTACCTTCAAAATGCATCCGGACCCCGCCCTTTCTTTGACACTTGGCTGCCCACACCCTGGTCCTGTCCACCCTTGGCTCCTGTCTGGATGCTCCCAGTAGCCTCCTCGCTGGGCTCCCCGGCCCTGCCCCAGTCTGTTCCCCACACACAGCCACCGGGGGATCCTGTAACACCTGTGTGTGTTTCTTCGGGCTGCTGTAACAAATTGCCACCAAGTTGGTGGCTTAACACAACAGAATGTATGGCCAGGCGCAGTGACTCCTGCCTGTAATCCCAGCACTTTGGGAGGCCGAGACAGACGGATGACTTGAGGTTGCGCCACTGCACTCCAGCCTGGATAACAGAGCAAGACTCCATCTTAAAAAAAAAAAAAAAGACAACAAATTCATTCTCTCAGTTTTGGAGCCAGAAGTCCAAACTCAAGGTGTAGCAGGGACATGCACCTCCAGAAGCTGGAGGGGAGATTCCATTCCTCACCTCTCCCAGCTTCTAGTGGGTCCAGATGTTGCTGGTTTGTTGTTGTTGTTGTTGTTGATGTGGAGTCTCGCTCTGTTGCCCAGGTTAGAGTGCAGTGGCGTGATCTCGGCTCACTGCAAGCTCCGCCTCCCAGGTTCACGCCATTCTCCTGCCTCAGCCTCCCGAGTAGCTGGGACTACAGGCGCCTGCCACCACGCCCGGCTAATTTTTTGTATTTTTAGTAGAGACAGGGTTTCACTGTGTTAGCCAGGATGGTCTCGATCTCCTGACCTTGTGATCCACCAGCCTCGGCCTCCCAAAGTGCTGGGATTACAGGTGTGAGCCACTGCGCCCGGCCACATTGCTGGGTTTATGGCCACATCACTCTAATCTCAGCCTCCCTGTTCACATGGCCTTCTGCCTGTTCTATCTCTGAGGACAGTTGTGACTGGATTTAGGGCCCCTCCAGATAGTCCAGGATGATCTCATCTCAAGATCCTAAATCTGATTACAATTGCAAAGATCCTTTTTCCAAATAAGGTCACATGCACGTAAGTTCCGGGGATTATGCTTCTGTGGGACATATCTTTTTTGAGGCCACCATTCAACCCACTACAAAATCCAACTGAAACCCATTGAAGTGGCTCATGCCTGAAATCCCCGCACTGTGCGAGGCCGAGGTGGGAGGTTCGCCTGAAGCCAGGAGTTCAAGACCAGCCTGGGCAGCATAGGGGGATCCTCATCTGTTTGCTTTTTGTTTTTTGTTTTTATTTTTGAGATGGAGTTTCGTTCTTGTTGCTCAGACTGGAGTGCAATGGCACAATCTTGGCTCACTACAACCTCCACCTCCTGGGTTCAAGCAATTCTCCTGCCTCAGTCTCCCAAGTAGTTGGGATTACAGGCATGTGACACCATGTCCAGCTAATTTTGTATTTTTAGTAGAGACAGGGTTTCTCCATGTTGGTCAGGCTGGTCTCGAACTCCCAGCCTCAGGTGATCCGCCCACCTTGGCCTCCCAAAGTGCTGGGATTACAGGCGTGAGCCATCGCGCCTAGCGGAGATCCCCATCTCTTAAAAAAAAATCTGAAGCAGATCACGTTGTCCTTCCCTGCTGGGAACCCACACGTGACCCCGTCCTACTCATCACAGTCCAGGCAGCCCTGCAGGATCTGGCCCTGTCACCTCTGTGACATTTCCTCTCCCTCACCCCCAGCCCACTCCACTGCAGACACACTGGCGTCCTCACTCTTCTCCGTCCACACCAGGCACATTCCTCCCTCGGGGCCTTTGTACTGATCATTTTCCCCACAGATGTCCATCTCACCTCTCCTTGAAGTTTTTCTTCAGGTAACCCCTTCTCAGTGAGGCCTTTTCTGACCTCCTTATTAAATATCACAAACGATTCCACCCCCACCCCTCTTCCCTGATCCTCTATGGCACTTACTGCCTTCTAACATTATATCATTTATTTATTATTTTGTTTATTATACCTCCCTCCTTTTTTTTTTTTTTTTTTTTCCGAGATGGAGTTTCCTCTGTCGCCCACGCTGGAGTGCAGTGGTGCCAACTCACTGCAACCTCCACCTCCCGGGTTCAAGCGATTCGCCCACCTCAGCCTCCCAAGTAGCTGAGATTACAGGCGCCCTCCTACACACCTGGCTAATTTTTGTATTTTTAGTAGAGATGGGATTTCGCCATGTTGGCCAGGCTGGTCTCGAATGCCAGACCTCAGGTGATCCGCCCACGTAGGCCTCCCAAAGTGCTGGCATTACAGGCGTGAGCCACCGCACCTGGCCTCTGTTTTTCCCTCGTGTCTATTTTGTTCACAGCTGTATCCCCAGTGCCTAAAACAATACCTGATGCACACAAGACAACCAGTAAATGTGTGTAAAATTAATGAACAGCAAATGCTATTGTTACCATACCCATTTTGCAGATGGAGAAACCAAGAGCACAGAGGCGTTGTCACTTCTCCAAGGTCAAACAGTCACTAATGCTGAAGCTCAGATTCAGTCTCAGGTATCTGGCTCTAGCACTCACTGTATTGTCTCTCATCCAATCTAAATCGCTTCTCCAGTACTGATTTTTATTTGTTTTTTATGACAGGCTCTTACTCTGTCAGCTAGGCTGGAGTGCAGTGGTGCAATCACTGGTCACTGCAGCCTCCACCTCCCAGATTCAAGCAATTATTCTGCCACAGCCTTCCAAATAGTAGGAACTACACGTCCACGCCACCATACCAGGCTAATTTTTTTTCATTTGTTGTAGAGATTAGGTCTCACTGTGTTGCCCAGGCTGGTCTCAAACTCCTGGGCTCAAGCAATCCTCCCACCTTGGCCTCCCAAAGTGCTGGGATTACACGTGTAAACCACCATGCCTGGTCCTCCAATATTTACTTTTTAATCAAAAGTTAACACAATAAGAAAAAAATACAATTAAAACATATCAAAAGTTAAAATTAAACTAATCATTACAGACTTGTAATCACTGTACAATTTGAAAGCCAAAATATCACTGACAATTTGAACGAAGTCCATCTGTTTTCTTCCTATTTTTATTTCATTTTTGTTTTTACTTTTTATTTTGTTGTAGAGACTGGGCCTTGCTATGTTACCGAGGCTAGTCTGGAACTCCTGGGCTCAAGCGGTCCTCCCACCTCAGCCTCCCAAAGTGCTGAGATTACAGTTGTGAGCCACAGTGCCAGGCCCTCCTCCCTATTTTTGGTTTATTAGTGACCATCCCAGTTCTCCAGCCCTGACGCTGCCAGTCCTGTTACTTTAGATCTCCATGCCCCACCTCGCCTTCGGTTTTGTTTTGATTCATCTTGGCTTCCCTAATTTCACATTGCCTGCTGTTACAACTCCATATTCTTCAATAAAAATATTTCTCACCAAGACCGTCAAAGAAAACTGAAGGCAAGCATTTCCTGCACTCCCTCCTGCCTCCTCCACCCACAATGCTGTGGTCAACCGCTTCTAAGACTGACGTTATCTTCTGCTTCTCCTAGTGACCTCTGGAGTTTCAAATAACCTTAGTCTGTGCTGTTTCTTGCTAGATTTTTTTTTTTTTTTTTTTTTGAGACAGAGTCTCACTCTGTTATAACCCAGGCTAGATTGCAGTGGCGCGATCGTGGCTCACTGCAACCTCTGCCTCCCAGGTTCAAACAGTTCTCCTGCCTCAGTCCCGAGTAGCTGAGATCACAAGCACCCGCCACCACGCCCAGCTAATTTTTGTATTTTTGGTACCGACAGGGTTTCACCATGTTGGCCAGGCTGGTCTTGAACTCCTCACCTCAGGTGATCCACCCACCTCGGCCTCCCAAAGTGCTGGGATTACAGGCGTGAGCCGCCACACCTGACCTGCTAGATCCTTTTTAGGCATCCACGTTTGTCTTCCTGCCATGGAAAGGGGGGCATCTCGTATGTTCTACCCTCACCAGTCTGGGATCTGACATTGGTAGGGAGAAGTTTGCAAGTTATCCCTACAAATCTAGGTTGGATCTTGGAGTAAGTGGAGAACCTAGCTGTCTTTGAGTTTTCTTTTTCAAAAAAAAGAGTAATGCACGCCCCTGATTTTTTAAAAGGTGATGAAACTGGCGACACCTGTGTGTGCTTTATAATTATTTCTCAATCTACACCGAGATATTTTCTATACTTCTCTGAAAATAGCTTATGTTTCACAATTTTAAAAAAGAAAATAGGCCAGGCACGGTGGCTCACGCCTGTAATCCCAGCACTTTGGGAGGCCAAGGCAGGCAGATCACGAGGTCAGGATTTCCAGACCAGCTTGGCCAACATGGTGGAACCCTGTCTCTACTAGACATACAAAAATTAGCTGGTCGCGGTGGCAGACGCCTGTAATCCCAGCTACTCAGGACGCTGAGGTTGGAGAATCACTTGAAACCGGAAGGCGGAGGTTGCAGTGAGCCAAGATTGCGCCACTGCACTCCAGCCTGGGCGAAAGAGCGAAATTCTGTCTCAGAAAAAAGAAAATAGGGGCCAGGTGTGGTGACTCATGCCTGTAATCTCAGAACTTTGGGAGGCCAAGGTAGGAGGATCACTTGAGTCCAGGAGTCCAGCCTGGGCAATAAGCAAGACCCTGTCTCTACAAAAAAAAAAAAAAAATTTTTTTAATTAGCTGCGGCCTGGCGCGGTGGCACATGCCTGTAATCCTAGCACTTTGGGAGGCCGAGACGGGCAGATCACGAGGTCAGGAGATGGAGACCATCCTGGCTAACACGGTGAAACCCCGTCTCTACTAAAAAATTTTTTAAAAATTAGATAGGCGTGGTGGTGGGCGCCTGTTGTCCCAGCTATTCGCGGGGGCTGAGGCAGGAGAATGGCATGAACCTGGGAGACGGAGCTTGCAGGGAGCCGAGATCGCGCCACTGCACTCCAGCTTGGGAGAGACAGAGCGAGACTCCGTCTCCAAAAAAAAAAAATTAGCTGGGCATGGTGGTACGTGCCTGTAGTCCCAGCTACTTGGGAGGCTGAGGCAGGAGGATTGCTTGAGCCTGGGAAGTTGAGGCCGCAGTGAGCTATGATCGTGCTGCTGCACTCCAGCCTAGGGAACAGAACTCTGACACTAAAAAAAAAAAAAAAAAGAAAAGAAAATAGGCTTACCATAAAAAGCAATCTTGACATACCCCAAAATCCCACTCCCTTGAAGACAACCACTTCTGCCCTGTTGCTTCTCTTAGTAATACTCCTTTTCTGCAGTTATCTCTTGACTTCCTGCCAAGCTTTGAGGGAAGAGAGTGTCCCTGTCTCATTGAGAGAGGTACCACCCTGTCTCAATTAGGAGATGAGGGATGAGAGAGGAAAGGGGTCTCCAGTGTGTTTGTCCAGCCAGGGCCTTAAATCCCTCTTGGGAGACATGGGATGGGGTGGATCGGAAAATAAATTTTTTTAAAATCCCTATCAAAATATCAGCTGGCTTTTTTTAAAAAAATCAAATACCGAAATCCAAGTAGACTCCAACAGAAAATTCACCATCTCCTCTGCCCCTTTCTTCCCATCTCATGCCGTGAACTGTCTTCTGTTGACTTTATCGCTACATTTCTTCATTCTATTATTCAACCTTGATCTTTCCGTTTCATTTTATAAGCGTTTTATTAATTTCATTTATGTATTTATTTTTGACTAGGTAATACATGTCCATGGTACACAAATTCACAAGGTTTGTAGACAAGAAAAGATGTGAGGTTCCTTTCGTTCTCTGCCTGTGGCCTCCCTGCCCCACACAGGGACTCTAGGGTGGAATGTAGCAAAACCCATCCACCAGCCATGTACTACCCCTCAACCCAGCCAGTTTGGAGCGGCAGTGTCTGGGGAGCCGAGCCCCCCTTCTCGCTGCGGTGAGCCCGGACTGAGACGCGCACTGCGCAGACTCCCCGCTGCAGTGGGCGGGGCTCCCACAGGCCCCGCCCCCTCCGCCTCCCACCCCTGTTCAGCCTGTCCGGGCAGAAGCTGGGGCCCCGCGGAGGTAGCAGCAGACGCCTGAGAGCGAGACCGAGGCCCCTCAGGGGTAGGTGGGGGGAGGCTGGCTGGGGGGATGGGCAGCGGGGTGGCAGGGAGGCCCCGATGATCCCCGGCTGAGCTGTGTGGTGTGGGGGTACCTGAGTGAGGGCGGAGGAGCCACCTAGAATATACCCTCTGTGTAGTCCCAGGGCTGAGAAAAGCCGAGCACAAAGACCTGGGGCTCCGCTGACCTCATCCAGCGCTGTCTTTCTGGTGGTGGAGGAGAGAGAAGGGGGCTGCTAGAGGGGAGCTGCGTGGGTGCTGATGGGGGCAGGGTGGGCACTGCAGAGTGATGAGCAGGCAGCAGAGCCGTTGGATTTTGAGGGATTTCGAAATCCTGCTGACCAGTGACCAGCTTCCTCTTTTTGGGGTGGTGGGCAGTGTGCCAGTGGCCCCCATGATTATGAATGGCCCCAAGACTAATCACCCTTCTGTGATGTCTGTCCCTCGAAAGCATAGAACACCCCACACAGTGCCCACTTTTGTTCTGCCAGTTTGGAGACCCTGACACACCCACCTTCTCACCTGGGCTCTGCATATCCCCCAGCCTTGAGGGAAGATGAAGCCTAAACTGATGTACCAGGAGGTAGGTGGATTGGGGGACTCAGCAGGGTAGAGCTGGGTGAAGTGGGGGTGGGGGTTCCGAAGAGCCACCTGTCACCCCTGCTGTTGTCCCCATCCCCAGCTGAAGGTGCCTGCAGAGGAGCCCGCCAACGAGCTGCCCATGAATGAGATTGAGGCATGGAAGGCTGCGGAAAAGGTAGGAGCCCTCCGCCACCCTCGCCCTGTCTCAGGGACAGGCTGGGCTGCCCCCTCGGGCTGGCTGACTACCTCCTCCTCCCCACAGAAAGCCCGCTGGGTCCTGCTGGTCCTCATTCTGGCGGTTGTGGGCTTCGGAGCCCTGATGACTCAGCTGTTTCTATGGGAATACGGCGACTTGCATCTCTTTGGACCCAACCAGCGCCCAGCCCCCTGCTATGACCCTTGCGAGTAAGTGGGGGGCGCTGCAGGTGGTGGGGGGAGGGGCCTGCCAGACCAGGGACACTTAAGCACACACTAAGCATGGCCTGCACTGAGCCCTACCCAGCGCTTGCGACAACTGAGGAGGTTGCAGGCTCCCAAGTGCTCGCCCGCCCCCTCCTCCTCCACACACATAGTTTCTATGGCAGCCACAGCGTCATCTTCTATCCGCCCGTGAACAGACACAGCATCTTCCACCCACATCTGTGGACACACACACACATACACACACACACATCTAAATACATAACCTTCCTTCCACACCTCTAGACAGACACTCAGAGGATCATGAGTCCAGGCACATTCAAATACACACAGTTTTAAAAAAAATTTTTAAGAGAAAATTAAAAACTCAAATACAGTTTGGCCGGGCTTGGTGGCTCACGCCTGTAATTGTGACACTTTGGGGGGCTGAGGCGGGAGGATTGTTTGAGCCCAGGACTTCCAGACCAGCCTGGGCAACATAGTGAGTCTCCATCTCTACTAAAAGTAAGAAAAGTAGCCAGGCGTACTGGCGCACACCTGTAGTCCCAGCTACTCAAGAGGTTGAGGCGGGAGGATCGCTTGAGCCCAGGAGTTCGAGGCTGCAGTAAGCCGAGATCACGCCACTGCACTTCTAGCCTGGGGGACAAGGCGAGACTCTGTCTCTGAAAAAAATATATAGTCTGTCCAACACACCCATGGACGGACAGCTGAGCACTCACCTCCCAGCCATTGCTCTCCAGCACCCTATGGCTGATAGCATCCCCCACCCCCCAGAGCAGTGCTGGTGGAAAGCATTCCTGAGGGCCTGGACTTCCCCAATGCCTCCACGGGGAACCCTTCCACCAGCCAGGCCTGGCTGGGCCTGCTCGCCGGTGCGCACAGCAGCCTGGACATCGCCTCCTTCTACTGGACCCTCACCAACAATGACACCCACACGCAGGAGCCCTCTGCCCAGCAGGTACCTGCAACCTTGGCCCTGGCCAGCAGCAGGGGCAGGGGGTGGGAGGCAGCGGGGACTGTGGGGGATGAAGGGGTTTCTCCTGCAGCCCAGGAGACAGATGGGCGTGTCTCACACAGCGGATTGGACACAGGTGTTTGCAAGCAGCTGCCTTCACATGGTTCTCTGGACTGGAGGCGTTTGTCACGGTCATCTGTAGGCCTCTGAATGTCAGGGTGTGGGTTTGGTTACAAGGGATTATTAGGCTGGCGGATGTCACTCACCCACAAGCTGCCCTGATCCCGTCACACAAAGAAATGGAAGAGTGGAGTAATTAACAGCCCAGCATCAAGACAGGGGCCACCTTCCAGCTGTGCGACCCCAGGCAGGTCACCTGTTCTCTCTGGCTTCAGTTTATCTGTAAAATGGGGTCAATTTATAGCACGTGCTTCTTAGGGCTCTTGTGAGGATGAAATGGACTAATCCAAGCAAATTTTAGCACAGTGCCTGGCACAGAGTTAACCTTTGTGTCTCCTGTTACTATATCCTGCTATGGTCTGCAGACAAACTTAAGAACGTAAAACTTCACAATTTGAGAAGGAACAGCCTACATGGATAACCTCTTCCACTGAAAAACCATGAATTTGTTCCTTCTGTTTTCTTCTCCCTACTGCCTCTTTTTGTGAGAAGTTGTCTTAAAACTTAACTAAAATTACAAGGCTCCTTAAGAACTGCCTGAAAAAAAAAATTATGCCAGGTGTGGTGACTCACTCTGTAATCCCAGCACTTTGGGAGGCCTAGACAGGAGGATCACTTGAGCCCAAGAATTTGAGACTAGCCTGAGCAACATAGTGAGACTCCTGTCTCTACTAAAAAAAAAAAAAAAAAAATAGCAGGGTGTTGTGGTGCGCGCCTGCAGTCTCAGATACTCAGGGGATGGAAGGCGGATGGCTCAAGCCCCGGAGTTGGAGGCTGCAGTGAGCTGTGATCATGCCACTACACTCCAGCCCAGGCAACATAGCAAGACCCTGTCTCAAAAAAAAAGAAAAAAAAAAGAAAAAGTAATAATAATAATTACAAAAGTTGAAAACCAAAGCCAGGCATAGTGGTACACACCTGTGGTCCCAGCTACTTGGGAGACTAAAGCAGGAGGATGGCTTGAGCCTAGGAATTGGAGGCTGCAGTGAGCCATGATCGTGCCGCTGCACTCTAGCCTGGGCAACATAGTGAAATCCTGTCTCTAAAAAAAATGTTTTTATGTTAAAAAAAAAAAACCGTATGAGCTCCCACTCCCTACTGGCTCCCTCTGAAGTGGTTTAAAACAGATGTAGGAGGCAGATGGTCTGGGTTCAAATCCTGCTCCATAGCTGGATGTGGTGCACTCCTGAGGTACCAGCTACTTGGGAGACTGAGGCAGGAGGAATGCTTGAGCCCAGGAATTGAAAATCAGCCTGGGCAATGTAGCAAGACCTGTCTCAACAAACAAACAAACAAAAACAAAATCCCACTGCACTACTGAGTTCTCCGTGGAGATTATAATTAAACCAGCCTCACCGGGTTGTGAGAATTCAGTGAGTTCACTGAGAAGGGGCCTAGAACAGGGCCTGGCACACAGTAGGTTCCAGGGCATCCTTGATCGTTGCTGTTGCTGGCATCATCGTGCCTCACCCGATACCTTCCGGGACCCCCTGCCTGAGGCTCGCCCCCACCCTCCTGGGAGATGCCTGGAGGCCCTGCCTTGATGCTGAATTTTGAGAAAGTCCCTGGAGGGGCAGGAGGGGTCAGGAGGCCTTGGAGGGGGATCACAGGGCAACTAATTATTAAAGCAGATAAAGATGTTTAAAACAGATAAGGAAGTCTTTTAATATTTTAATCTGTAAAGTCTTTATACAGGCTAATGTAAAGCCTGTTTACTCCTAATCATGTCTCAAAATAACTCCACTGGGCATTACCTTGTGGGGTTGGAGAGCTGGCTGGTCCAGCCCCTCAGACGCTCTCCCCTCCCTGCAGGGTGAGGAGGTCCTCCGGCAGCTGCAGACCCTGGCACCAAAGGGCGTGAATGTCCGCATCGCTGTGAGCAAGCCCAACGGGCCCCAGCCACAGACGGACCTGCAGGCCCTGCTGCAGAGTGGTGAGCTGGGGCCCAACTGGGGCTGGTCTGGGCCTGGGGGTACCCAACCTGGCCCCTGATCACTGCCCCTGCTGGTCACAGGTGCCCAGGTCCGCATGGTGGACATGCAGAAGCTGACCCATGGCGTCCTGCATACCAAGTTCTGGGTGGTGGACCAGACCCACTTCTACCTGGGCAGTGCCAACATGGACTGGCGTTCACTGACCCAGGTCTGCCTGCACCCTGTCTACCTTCCTTCCAGGCCACTCCCTGCCCCACAGGGCACCCAGCCTCTGACTGCCCCCTCACTCAATCCAGAGTCCTCTCCACCCATTCTCTGCAATGGCTTCCGTCTTGCCTACCAAGCCTCCCTAATTCAAGCTATGCACGGTGGCTCACACCTGTAATCCTAACACTTTGAGAGGCCAAGGTGGGAGGATCGCTTGAGCCCAGGAGTTGGAGACCAGCCTGGGCAACATAGTGAGACCCCTTATCTACCAAAAAAAAAAAATTAGCCAGGTGTGGTGGCACACACCTGTGGTCCCGGCTACTTGGGAGGCTGAGGTGGGAGGATCACTTGAGCCCAGGAGTTTGAGGCTACAGTGGGTTGTATTCATGCCACCACACTCCAGCCTGAGTGACACAGTGAGACCCTGTTAAAAAACGAAGAATCCCCAAATGGAGCCCTCTGCTGCCCTGTCCCTGCTCCTGGAAGCCTGGGGCTCCCTCTGATCCCCAGTTGCAGCTACCAGCCCCTCTACAGGGCATTCAAGGACCTGTGCACCATTTGATCTTCATTGTACATCTCTGTGTGCCTGCTCTAAGTCCAGCCCTGTCCCGGGTAATGTTGGGAACATGGTGGTAACAGGTGGACCTCATGGAACTCCCAGTCCAATGCAGACTGGCCTGTCACCTGACAGTGACAGCCCAGAGGGGTCAGGGCCAGGGTTGGGGAGACACAGGCAGAGGGTCAGGGCCAGGATGGAGGGAACAGAGGGTTGAAAAGCTCAGAGACCCCAACCTGGGGTATTGGAGGGTTTCCCAAAGGAGGTATAACTAATCTGATCCCTGAAGGATAGGGAGGAATTAGCCCAAGATAGGGAACAGAAAACAGCTTGGGGAATGAGGTGAAGACACACATTAACTCATGAATTCATTTCCTCAACAGATAGCTCCCCTAACTTTTAATCTCAGCAATTATGCAGGGAGATGCTGCAGATACAGCTGTGACTGAGACATCCTTGGTACCTGTCCTCACAGCCCAGTGGGAAGACCCGTTTGTCACCAGAGAGAATGAGGAAGGAATCCCAAGGGACTAGGAGAGCCCAGAGGAATGCCTGACACAGGCTGGGTAGTCACGGGAGGCTTCCTGAAGGAGGAAATGTGTCAGCCTAGTTCTACGAATGAGTAGAAGCTAGCTCAGTGGAGGGTAGAAGCAACAGCAGATTGCAAACGTTCAGGAAACCTGGAGCTTTGGAATAACTGATTTTCATCAAAACTTAAGTTGGTAATCATGCTAGGACTTTAGCTATTGGAGCTGGGGTGGAGGGGTACTGAGGGACAGGAGGATAGCCAGAGGCCAGACTGGGGAGTGTCCCTGTCATCTGTGGACACCAGGCCGCCGTCCCTGAGCTCAGCACTGCCCTCCTACAGGTCAAGGAGCTGGGCGTGGTCATGTACAACTGCAGCTGCCTGGCTCGAGACCTGACCAAGATCTTTGAGGCCTACTGGTTCCTGGGCCAGGCAGGCAGCTCCATCCCATCAACTTGGCCCCGGTTCTATGACACCCGCTATAACCAAGAGACACCAATGGAGATCTGCCTCAATGGAACCCCTGCTCTGGCCTACCTGGCGGTGAGTCTGGGACAAGTGAGGCCTGTCATGTCCCAGCCCCATGCTGTCACTCACAGCCTCCATCCGTCCCTGTCTGGTGATGATAGGGAGGGCGTATCCTGACCATCAGTTCTCACCCCAGCTCATTCTGCTTGCTCAGGGGGCCTGGAGTAGTTCCTAACATCCCTCGGCCTCTATTTCAGTTAGAAAATGGGTAACCTGTTAGTGCTGCTGGGAGAGGTACCCTGCGTTCATGCACAGCAAACCTGTGGTGCTCTGTGTCATCCAGTATCGCCACAGGTGGCTCTTTCAGTTTAAGTTCATTAAATGCAATTAATAATTGAGGTCAGGTGGGGTGGCTTATGCCTGTAACCCCAATACTTTGGGAGGTTGAGGTGACAGGATCACTTGAGGCCAGGAGTTTGAGACCAGCCTGGACAACATAGCAAGACTCCATCTTCACAAAAAAAAAAAAATAGCTGGGTTGGGTGGTACATGCATGTAGTCCCAGCTACTTGGGAGGCTGAGGCAGGGGGATCACTTGAGCCCAGGAAATCGAAGCTGCAGTAAGCCATGATCACACCACTGTACTCCAGCCTGGGTGACAGCCTGTTTCAAAAAAAAATTTTTTTCAAGGCATGGTTTCTCATCCCTGTAATCCCAGCACTTTGGGACGCCAAGGCCAAGATGGGACGATCACTTAAGGCCAGGAGTTCAACATAGGGAGACATCATTTCTTTTTTTTTTTTTTGTCTTATTATTTATTGCTCTAGACAGGATACCAAAGAACTAGGGAGACACCATTTCTACAAAAACATAATAAAAATTAGCCGGGTGTGGTTGCGTGCGCCTGTAGTCCCTGGGGAGGCTAAGACAGGAGGATTACTTGAGCCCTGGAGTTCGAGGCTGCAGTGAGCTGATTGTAACACTGCACTCCAGCCTGGGCAAAAGGCTGCTGCTCTGTCTCTAAAAAAAGACAAAATTCAGTTCCACATGCAGTAGCCACATTTCATATGCTCAGTAGCACCTGTAGCAAGTGGCCACCATATTGGACATTTCCATCACTGTGACACGCTCTATTGGACGACACTAGCTCTCGCCCATGGCAGATACTGATCACTCTGGACAAGGCACTGATGTTTCTAGCTCTTAGATAGTTTCACTAGTTGAGGCAGGCAACCCAGGTCTCCCTAGGTCCCCCTGAGCAAGTCACCTGTCCAAGTCGAGTCATCGTGGAAGGCATGACCCTAAGGTGTGGACACAGGGAAGCATGACTCACTGGGGTCTTTCACTACAGGGGCCTCCCACAGGGGATCACGGCTCTCCTCATTACCACTTCTCCGTTTAGAGCCTCAGTTTCCTTGTCTGTTGAGTATTAAGGGAGATGGGGGACCAGGTGTGGTGGCTCACGCCTGTAATCCTAGCACTTTGGGAGTCCGGGATGGATGGATCACTTGAGTTCAGGGGTTGGAGACCAGCCTGGGAGATGTGGTGAAACCCCATTCTACCAAAAATACAAAAATTAGCCGGGAAGGGTGGCGGGCACCTGTAATCCCAGCTACTCAGGAGGCTGAGGCAGGAGAATCACTTGAACCCAGGAGGTGGAGGTTGCAATGAGATGAGATCATGCCACTGCACTCCAGCCTGGGAGACAGAGCAAGACTCCATCTCAAAAAAAAAAAAAAAAAGAAAGACTTGAGCAGAGGTCCTCAAACCTGAACGTGCCCCAGAATCAGCTGGGGGCTTGTTAAAACCCAGATTCCTGGGCCCCATCCCAGCACTCTGATTCAGTAGGCCATGGGCAGTGAGGCCCAAGAATTTGCATTTCTAACAAGTTCCCAGGTGATGCGGTTGCCGCTGGATCAGGGACTGGGTTCAAATCCTAGCTCCATTTATCCGCTGTATGACCTTAAGTAAGTCACTTACCCTCTCTGAGCTTCAGTTTCCTCACCTGTGAAATGGATGTGGTGATTGACCCTCCTCTTCATGGAGGCTGAGGATTCGTTGAGCTCCACAGTGCCTGACTTGTGGTGAGCTGTCCGTATGTGAGATCCACTGTGACGATGCCCCTGGCAAGGCACGTGTCTTGACTGTCCCCTCGCCCTCAGAGTGCGCCCCCACCCCTGTGTCCAAGTGGCCGCACTCCAGACCTGAAGGCTCTACTCAACGTGGTGGACAATGCGCGGAGTTTCATCTACATCGCAGTCATGAACTACCTGCCCACTCTGGAGTTCTCCCACCCTCACAGGTACTGCCGGGTGTGGGGATAGGGAGCCACTGCAGGTGGCCAGGAGACAGGAGAGGGAATCATGGAGACCAGAAAGCTGGTGGGAGCTCCAGGCAAGGGGACAGATGGAAGAGAAGCCACAGGGAGAGACAGTCACCAGGAGGTGACTGGGAAGAAGGTATCTAGGTACTTGAGACAGGAGAAAGAGATTACGGAGGAGACAGGGATGAGATTTCAGGATGAGGTTTGAGGAAACAGAGAAAAGGATGAGAGGGCTGCGCCCGGTGGCTCACGCCTGTAATCCCAACACTTTGAGGGGCTGAGGTGGGTGGATCACTTGAGGTCAGGAGTTCAAGACCAGCCTGGCTAACATGGTGAAATCCCATCTCTCCTAAAAATACAAAAATTAGCCGGGCATGGTGGCATGTGCTTGTAATCCCAGCTACTTGGGAGGCTGAGGCAGGAGAATTGCTTGAACCTGGGAGGTGGAGGTTGCAGTGAGTTGAGATCACACCACTGCTCTCTAGCCAGGATGACAGAGCGAGACTCTGTCTCAAAAAAAAAAAACAACAAAAAAGAGAACGCTCAGACTGTTGGGGTTGAGGGCAGGAAGCCTGAGGCAGGGGTGCAGGATGTGGGATTTGGGGAGGTAGGAGGCATGCGCTGGAAACAGGATGAGGGGTTGGGGAATGGGGGCTAAAAGTATTTGGTTTTAGAGTAGCAAGCTTGGGGATTTGTGATTCTGGGATAAGAAGGATAACAACCATACCCACTGCAATGTCCAGGTGGATGATGGCGCTTGTGGGGCTCAAAGAAGGTATTCTAGGGGCAGTAGATAAGACAATGGGTCCAAGGCATGGTGGCTTATGCCTGTAATCCCAACACTTTGGGAGGCTGAGGTGGGAGGATCACTAGGAGTTTGAGACCAGCCTGGGCAACATAATGAGACCTCGTCTCTACAGAAAAATTTGAAGATTAGCCCAGTGCGGTGGCACTCACCTGCAGTCCCAGCTACTCAGGAGACTGAGACAGGAGGATCATTTGAGCCCAGGAGTTGGAGGCTGCACTGAGCTATGATCGTGCCACTGCACTCCAGTCTGGGTGATAGAGCAAGAACCTGTCTCAAAAAGAAAAAAAGAGGATGGACCGGGTGCAGTGACTCACACCTGTAATCCCAGCACTGTGGGAGGCCAAGGCGAGCAGATCACCTGAGGTCGGGAGTTCCAGACCAGCCTGACAAACATGGAGAAACCCTGTCTCTACTGAAAATACAAAATTAGCTGGGCGTGGTAGCGCATGCCTGTAATCCTAGCTACCCGGGAGGCTGAGGCAGGAGAATCACTTGAACCCGGGAGGCAGAGGTTGCAGTGAGCTGAGATCGTGCCATTGCACTCCAGCCTGGGCAACAAGAGCGAAATTCCATCTCAAAAAAAAAAAAGAAAGAAAAAAAGAGGATGACAAGACTGGGTTTTGGAGAGCAGGAACGGGAGCCACAGCCAAAAGAGGAAATATTCCTTAGGATTTATGGAGGCAGGAACAGGGTCTGGGAGCCAGCGATGAGGAAGTCCTCTGAATAGCTAACGCTGGGCCCAGGCTTGGTTCCCCAAAGCTGAGGGCAAAGCCTGTGGAGACAGCCACCCTCTGCATCCTGCCCCACCTCCTACACACTCGTCCCCAGGTTCTGGCCTGCCATTGACGATGGGCTGCGACGGGCCGCCTATGAGCGTGGCGTCAAGGTGCGCCTGCTCGTCAGCTGCTGGGGACACTCGGAGCCATCCATGCGGGCCTTCCTGCTCTCCCTGGCTGCCCTGCGTGACAACCATACCCACTCCGACATCCAGGTGGTAAGCACCACCCCTCGGCCCCTGTGCGGGGCAGTCCTGGGGACACAGCCCTCATGGGGCTCCTCTGTCAACTGACAAGGACAGCCCAGAGTAAGCCCTGTCACGGTGGGGAAACCACGGGTCAGGGCCAGGGTGGTGGGGGCACAGGGAGAGGGGCCAGGGCTGGGATGAGGGGGCACAGGCAGAGGGGTTGGGGCTGGGATGGGGGTACACAGAGAGAGGTGTTGGGACCGGGACTGGGGACGTGGGCAGGTAGAGGGGTCGGGGCTGGGATTTGGGGGCACAGGCAGAGGGGTCAGGGCTGGGATGGGGAGGCACAGGCAGAAGAGTTGGGGCCTGGGTGGGGGGCACAGAGAGAGGTGATAGGGCCAGAGTGGGAGGTACAGGCAGAGGGGTCGGGGCCAGGACGGAGGAGGCCCAGGCAGAAGGGTGAGGGCTGGAGTTGGGGGCACAGGTAGAGGGGTCGGGGCTGGGGTGGCACAGAGAAGGGTTTGGGACCAGGACTGCGGGAGTGGGCAGGTAGAGGGGTCAGGGCTGGGGTCGGGGGCACAGGCAGAGGGGTCAGGGCTGGGATCAGGGGGCACAAGCAGAGGGGTCAGGGCTGGGATGGAGGAGGCCCAGGCAGAGGGGTCAGAGCTGGGATGGAGGAGGCCCAGGCAGAGGGGTCAGGGCCAGGGTGGGGACACCCAGAGGAAGCCCCTGCCCTAGTGAGAAGGGCTAAGGAAGATGTTCTGGCAGTGGGGGCATCTGAGACAAGACCTCAGGAATGAACAGGAGCCATTCTGTAGGGAACAGTGTTTTGCAAATGAGGCCACCGGGGCCTCCCTTTCAGCTTTCATTCTCAGAGCGCCCCTCCACCTGGCCCTGTTCTGGCCCCCAGGGATTCTGTGGGAAGCAGTGGAGTCCCACAGATCTGGCTCCATGCCCCGCTCCCTGATCCCGGGGCTCCTCCAACTCCCAGTGCCTCTCACACTCCTTCCCATCCGTCCCTCCCACTCAGAAACTCTTTGTGGTCCCCGCGGATGAGGCCCAGGCTCGAATCCCGTATGCCCGTGTCAACCACAACAAGTACATGGTGACTGAACGCGCCACCTACATCGGTGAGTGTCCTGAGCACCACAGGGCACTGAACAAGAGGGGGTTCAGACACCCGGGGCAGCCCCCTGAGGGCTCCCTTACGCTCCACCCATTCCTCTCTAGGAACCTCCAACTGGTCGGGCAACTACTTCACGGAGACGGCGGGCACCTCGCTGCTGGTGACGCAGAACGGGAGGGGCAGTCTACGGAGCCAGCTGGAGGCCATTTTCCTGAGGGACTGGGACTCCCCTTACAGCCATGACCTTGATGCCTCAGCTGACAGCGTGGGCAATGCCTGCCGCCTGCTCTGAGGCCCGGTCCAGCGGACAGGCCGAGGCCTGCTAGGCCCCCACAGACCCAGATGCTCTGGGTCACGGTCCCTGTCCCCGTGCCCCCGCTTCTGTCTGCCCCATTGTGGCTCCTCAGGCTCTCTCCCCTGCTCTCCCACCTCTACCTCTGCCCCCACCGGCCTGACGCTGTGGCCCCAGGACCCAGCAGAGCTGGGGGAGGGATCAGCCCCCAAAGAAGTGGGGGTGCATGCTGGGCCCGGCCCCCTGGCCCACCCCCACTTTCCAGGGCAAAAAGGGCCCAGGGTGATAATAAGTAAATAACTTGTCTGTACAGCCTGTGCCTGACTGAGTGGTGTGAGATGGGGTGCAGGGGTAGGGGACAGCTGGCATGGGCCTCAGGTGGGGACATCTTTGTGCTGAGCCCTCGATATGTCACTGGCATGTACTGAGCCCTCAGTGTGTGACTAGCGTGGGTTAGCATGTACTGAGCCCTCAGCATGTGCTGGCACGGGTTGGCGTGTGCTGAACCCTTAACATGTAGCGTACATGGGCTGACCTGTGCTGAGCATGCAGCGTGCCACCCTGTGGCCTGGCATGGACTTCACACTCATGTAGCCAGCATGGGGTATGTGCTGTACAGAAGCATGTTCCCAGATTGATCAGCAGGGACCAAACCATTGCTACATCCCAAGGGTGAAGAAGCATGGCTGAGCACCGGAGTGTGCACCAAGTGTGAATTTAGGCCTGCCAAGTGGATTTCCACCCAGCATGTCCCAAATGCGGATGAGTGCATGCCAACCCCATAAACATGTAGGAAGGACAGGTCAACAGATAAGGAGACCCCAGCGTCTGGCAAACTTGATTAACACATACTGAACACATGCATGTTCTGAGGGTGGATTCCCAATGTGCCAAGTACATAGCATATTTAGGACATGGGTTAGTCAACCAAGCACAGCTTTTCCCTCGTAGTGTGACAGCAGCCCAGGCTCCAGCCTAAGCCAGTGGTCAACTGGGCCCAGCATCGCAGAGCGAGTCACTGGGTGCCAGCCTGGAGCCCCCATTCCCCCCAGGGCCAGTCCAAGCCCCAGGCAGTGAGAGCAGGCTTGAAGCAGGACTGCTGAACAGTTCTATATTGAAACAGACAGAGGCAGCAGGGCCGAGGGCGGTCGCAGGGCCAGCGGGGTGCAGCCCCCGCTTCCTGCTGTCCCTCTGGCCAAGGAGCATGGGCCAGACTCCAAAGCTCTGCTGTGTTTAAGAGAAGTGTGCAGGCACGCACCGCACCGCAGACGGGGAATGGGAATTTCCAGATAACTATCTTTCTGTAAGAATAATTTGTGGGTTCGGGAGATGGCTCTGAGGAGCAGTTCAGGTTGGGAGGGGATGCCAGCTCAGCTAGTGCAGCCCTCAGTGATGGGCAGGGGTGGAATCACCATCAGTGGTGGCCGGTGACATGCTGGAGGAAACTGGTGGCCCCCCGGGGCGGACCATGCTGGTGGGAGCGGCGGGGTGGGAGCCCCTGAGCCCGTGGGCCCCTGACGCCCTCCAGGGTCCAGTCTGGCTCACTCAGCCATTCTCCGGGACAGCTGCTGGGGTCGAAGAGCTCAGGGTCTGGCCTCTGTGGGGGAAGAGGAGAGGGGCATCAGCCAAGCAGTGTTAGTGTGTGAATGTCTGCTGAGCCTCTGTCAGCTCCGCCCGATGAGGGTGAGCACGTGCTAGGGTCTTACCAGTGCTAGGCCTTTATCGCCTCTTTGCAGTGATGTGATGACAGCTCACTGCAGCCTCGACCTCCCTGGCTCAAGTGATCCTCCCACCTCAGCCTCCTGAGTAGCTGGGACTACAGATGCATGCCACCAAAACCAGCTAATATTTCTAATTCTTTGGTACAGACGGGATCTCACTATGTTGCCCAGGCTCTTTATCACTTCTTATAAGTAGATTACTGTGCTCTGAGTTTTTGTCACAGCCTGGAAATAGCTGAGCATGTGCTGAGCCTTACCATATCTTGACGGTATTAGGTGTGTACTGAGCCTCCTCACACCCTAATCATATCCTGAACATGGGTAAGTGTGTGCTGAGCCTCCTCACACCCCAATCGTAACCTGAGCATGGGTGAGTGTGTGCTGAGCCTCTTCACACCCTAATCATATCCTGCATGTGGGTTGAGTGTGCTGAGCCTCTTCACATCCTAATCTTATCCTAAGGTGGGTGAGTGTGTGCTGAGCCTCCTCACACCCTAATTGTATCCTAAATGCACCCGGCTCACCTCAGCCTCCATGGTCATGTTGTCAATGTTGGGCCCATCCCCATCTCGCTGCAGGATGGCGGGTGGCTCAGCAGAGGCCCCGAGATGCTCTCCTTCCTCCCAGCTGCTGCCCCGGCAGGGCCTGTCATCCTCAGGCGAGACCTGGCTCAGCCGGATGAGGTTGCTGAAGTTGGAGTCGGATTTGGAACCCGCAGGTGGCTTGCGGGCCTTGTGGCGGCCTGCCAGGCGGCTGCTATAGAAGGCCAGGATGGGCTCGGGGCCCGAGTCGGGCATGTGGCGGCCAGTGATGGCTGCCTTGAGGGGGGCCATCATGTCGGAGACCACATCGGTGCAGGTCTCACCCCACAGCCCATGCCCAGCCTCCTGCAGACTCAGGTCGTCCAGCTGGTCGATGGCTCTTTGCATACCTGGAGCCTTCTCCTCTCGGAAGAAGGGGCTGCTGCTGGCCACACTGCCCATGCCTGCAGCCTCCTTCTCCTCAGCCAGACGGTAGTAGGGGGTCCCATCTTCTGCAGCCACGACGGGCGCGGGGGGCTTGCCCTCCACCTGCAGCGAGAGGCGGTAGCTGCGCAGCGAGAGCTGGTAGTAGTGGGTGGTCTCGTGGGCATTGCGCAGCTGCTGCATGGACACAAAGGGGTGGCGCAGGGCAGCACTGGGGCTGATGCGTTCATGTGATTCCCAGGTCAGCATGCGTTTGATCAGCTCCACCATGCTCTTGAGGTCGGCATGCTCTGCCAGTGCCTCCCGGTCGGGGAAGGTCAGCCGACTGGCCACACTGCCACCATTCACTGTCTCGATCTGGTCCAAGGATTTGAGCATATACTTGCGGCGCTCCAGTGGGCGCACCTGGCGAGGCATGGAGAAGGGAGCAGGGTTGACCCTTGTGCAGGGCTAGGGCCCTGAGCACTCTTGCTGTGGCACCCACATGTAGCCCCAACTTCCAGGTCTGCCCATGATCTGCCTTGGAGCTCTCTGGCTGCTAGGAGGGCCACCCTGGATCTGTCACACCCGAGCTGCTCTAATCTAACCCAAAGCTTTCACTGGTCCAAGTTCCACCCCTCGCCCCAGACCTCCAGTCCACCCCAGCACCATGGGTGCAGCCCCTACCGGCAGCTAGCAGAGGGGCTGCCCAGAATCTCTAGTCCTCCCTGGAATCAAATCCAGGTCCCTCTTACTGCCACAGCTCCACGCTTGATCCCAGGCCTCCCGGTGGTAGAACCCAGACCCTTCTTGCTACACTAGTTTATGGAACTAGTTCCCTGCTATGGAACTGCCATCAACTTTTAGTCTCATCTGTGGTCCCATCCAGACCCTTCTTGCTGTGAAATCAAGACTTGTGACCTCAAACTCCTAGTCTCAGGCTCTTGCTGCACAGATTGGAGGGGCAAAGCCATAGAGGTAGCAAACTGGCTGCTGCCCCAAACCTCTAGACTCACCTGAGGTCTCAGAAATTTTTTTTTTTTTTTGGGACAGAGTTTCACTCTTGTCACCCAGGCTGGAGTGCAGTGGCACAATCTCGGCTCACTGCAACCTCTGCCTCCCAACTTCAAGCGATTCTCCTGCCTCAGCCTCCCAAGCAGCTGGAATTACAGGCGTCCACCACGATGCCCAGCTAATTTTTGTATTTTTAGTAGAGACAGAGTTTCACCATGTTGGCCAGGCTGGTCTCAGACTCCTGACCTCAGGTGATCCACCCGCCTCAGCCTCCCAAAGTGCTGGGATTACAGGTGTGAGCCACTGCGCCTGGTCTCAGATCCTTTTTTTTTTTTTTTTAAAAAACAGGATCTTGCTCTGTCGCCCAGACTGGAGTGTAGTGGTGCAATCACAGCTCACTGCAACCACCAACTCCTGGGTTCAAGTGATCGTCCCACCTCAGCCTCCCAAGTAGCTTGGAACTACAGGTGTGTGCCACCATGCCTGGCTAAATTTAAAAAATTTTTTTCTAGAGACGCAGTCTTGCTATGTCACCCAGGATGGCTTCAAGCGATCCTCCTACCTTGGCCCCACCAAAGTGCTCGGACTGCAGGTATAAGCCATTGCACCTGGCCTCTTTTGCAATTCTCACAGCCAGTCTCAGTCCTCATTTTTTCTCCGTGGTCTCATCCCTCTTGCCACACAAGTTGCTGACCCCAGAGCTGAAGCTGGCAGAGAAGCCGCCCCAATCTTCCTGTCACACTTGTAGTATGACCCAGATCCATCTTGCTAGAGCAGCCCTCACACCTGACTTCCAAACATCCAATTCTCCCTGCGGTGTCTCCCCCAGATCTATCTTGCTGAAGCAGCTGACGAGTCCCACCTTTGATCTCACCCAGCTCTTTCTTGCTGTGAAAATGCCCTAGGCTGACCCCTAAGTTCCAGTTCTCACTGAGATTCAGCCCAGAAATAATTTGTTTCAAATATTAAAAAAATATTTTTTTGGCTGGGCGCAGTGGCTCCTGCCTGTAATCCCAGCGCTTTGGGAGGCCGAGGCGGGTGGATCATGAGGTTAGGTATTTGAGACCAGCCTGGCCAACATGGTAAAACCCCATCTCTACTAAAAATACAAAAAATTAGCCGGGTGTGATGGCGAGTGCCTGTAGTCCCAGCTACTCGGGAGGCTCAGGCAGAAGAATCCCTTAAACCCGGGAGGCAGAGGTTGCAGGGAGCCAAGACTACGCCACTGCACTCCAGCCTGGGCAACAGATCGAGACTCCCTCTCAAAAAAAAAAAAAAAAAAAAAAAGAAAAAATTTCTTTTATTTTGTTTTTTATTCTTTTCACTCCATTCTTCTGGTCTGATAGATTTTTCTTTTATTTTTCTTTTTGAAACAGGGTCTTGCTCTATCACCCAGGCTCAAGTGCAGTGGCATGACCACAGCTCCTGTAGCCTGGATCTCCCAGGCTCAAGGAATTCTCCTGCCTCAGCCTCCCATGTATCTGGGACAACAGGCCCATACCACCACGCCCAGCTAATTTTTTTTTTCCACGTTTTATAAAGAGGAGGTCTCACTATGTTCCCTAGGCTAGTCTCAAACCCCTGGGCTCAAGGGGTCCTCCCACCACAGCCTCCCAAAGTGCTAGAATTACAGGTGTGAGCCACGTCGCCCATCCTAGATTTTTTTTCATGTAACAGCCCCCACACTGACTGCCCTCACCCAACTTCTCCCTTACCTTCGTCTCGGCCAGGTAGTCAGCCGAGGACTTGAGCTGCCAGGGGTTGGCGGCGTCAGGGTGGGGGTTGCGCTTAAAGAAGTGGTGGGCCTTGCGGGCGGCATGCAGCAGGTGCGGCTTGGGGAGGCCCTGGGTTTCGCAGATGTAGCGCACCTGGTCGTACTCGTTGTTGCCGGGGTAGAGGGGCCAGCCCAGGTGCAGCTCAGCCATGACACAGCCCAGGGACCACACGTCCACCTTCTCGCAGAAGGGCAGCCCCAGCAGGATCTCGGGGGCCCGGTAGAAGCGCGACTGGATGTATGGCTCCTTCACGTAGCGCACCTCGCTGAAAATGCTGGCAGAGCCGAAGTCAATCACCTGTCGGGTGGAGAAGAGGGCGAGTGGGCAGGTCAAGTGCAGGGACAGCCCAGCCGGGCCACCCCTGGCATCCCTCACCTGGCATATTCCTGCATCTGCTATTTGACTCTGGCCGTCTCTGGGTCTGTGACTCTTTAGTCGCTTTGTTGGTTTTTGTTTGTTTGAGACAGAGTCTGGCTCTTGTTGCCCAGTCTGGAGCGCAATGGCACTATCTCGGCACACTGCAACCTCCACTTCCCCGGTTCAAGCGATTCTCATGCCTCAGTCTCCTGAGTAGCTGGGATTACAGGCGCCCGCCCCCACGCCTGGCTAATTTTTTGTATTTTTAGTAGAGTTGAGATTTCACTATGTTGGCCAGGCTGGTCTCGAACTCTTGACCTCAGGTGACCCACATGCCTCGGACTCCCAAAATGCTGGGACTACAGGCGTGAGCCACTGTGCCCAGCCTTTCTTGTTGTTTTTTGTTTGTTTGTTTGTTTGTTTGTTTTTTGAGACTGAGTCCCACTCTGTTGCCCAGGTTGGAGTACAGTGGCACAATCTAGGCTCACTGCAACCTCTACCTCCTGGGTTCGAGTGATTCTCCTGCCTCAGCCTCCCCAGTAGCTGGGTCTACAGGTGCACACCACCATGCCCTGCTAATTTTTGTATTTTTAGTAAAGACAGGGTTTCACCATGTTGGCCAGACTGATCTCGAACTCCTGACCTCAGATGATCCACCTGCCTCAGCCTCCCTAGCTGGAATTACAGGCATGAGCCACCTCACTCAGCTGTGGTCATAGTTCTTACGTCGCTATCTCTGTCTCTTCCAGTCTTTGTGTCTGGTTCGAGTGACTGACTCTGTCTCTGTTTCTCTCCACTAGAACTATGCATAGGAGGATTAGGACCCTACTCTTCCTCTTGTACCCCACACCTTGTCCATCAGCCAACAGATCTAGAATCTGCTCGCTCTGCATGCCATCTGCAGCCCCCACCCTGGTCCTATCCCACATCCTCTCCAACCTAGACTGACACAGGGGCCTCCTCGCTGGTCTCCCTGCTCCTCTCCTCTGCCCCCTAGTCTGTCTCTCACATGCATCCAGGGGTACCCTGTGGTCGCCTGGGATAGATTGGGTCCTCCCCTGCTCACAGTCACATCCTGTGACAAAAGCCAAGGTCCTCACCGTGGCCCACAGGTCTCCAACGTCTGCTCTGTCACCTCTCTGCCACATCTCCCACTGTCCCCGTCACTCACCCTCCTCCAGCCACAAGGGCCTCCTCACTATTCCTTGAATAAATCAGACATTCCCAGCTCAGGGTTTTGCACTGGCTATTCCTTCTGTCTGAAATGCTCTTCCCTGCATGAACACAGGGCTCCCTGCCTCACCTCCTTCAGGTCTTTACTCAAATGTCATGTTTCTATCAAAAGCAGAAAGGGAGGATAAAAAAAATGATCACCTTCTCAGTGAGGCTTCCCCTAATCATTCTGTTAAAGCATCAGCCCCCACCCTTCCTATCCCTCTGCCAGGCCCCTGTTTTTCCTTTTTTCTTTTTTTTTTTTTTTGAGATGAAGATTTTTGAGACAGAGTTTTGCTCATCACCCAGGCTGGAGTGCAATGGTGCAATCTTGGCTCACCGCAACCTCCGCCTCCCAGGTTCAAGTGATTCTCCTGCCTCAGCCTCCCAAGTAGCTGGGATTACATGCGCTTGCCACCACGCTCAGCTAATTTTTACATTTTTAGTAGAGACGGGGTTTCGCCATGATGGCCAGGTTGGTCTCAAACTCCTGACTGCAGGTGATCCACTCGCCTCGGCCTCCCAAAGTGCTGGGATTACAGTCGTGAGCCACCGCACCCAGCCCCACCATCGCTCTTAATGCCATTTCACACACTATATCTTTTAATTTTTTATTTTAATTTTATTTTTAATTATTTATTTTTTGTGATGGAGTCTCGCTCTGTCGGCCACGCTGGAGAGCAGTGGTGTGATCTTGGCTCACTACAACCTCCACCTACTGGGTTCAAGCGATTCTCCTGCCTCAGCCTCCGAGTCGCTGGAATTACAAGCACTAATCTTTTGCATTTTTGGTAGAGATGGGCGGGGTTTCACCATGTTAGCCAGGCTGGTCTCAAACTCCTGACTCAGGTGATCTGCCTGCCTCGGCCTCCCAGAGTGTTGGGATTACAGGCGTGAGACACTGCACCCAGCCCTTTTTTTTCTTTTTAGAGACAGGGTCTTGCTTTATCACCCAGGCTGGAGTGCAGTGACTCCATCATAGCTCACTGCTGCCGCGAACTGCAGGGCTCATGAGATCCTCCCGCCTCAGCCTCCTGAATAGCTGGGACCGCAGGCACACACCACCATACCCAGCTAATTTTTTAACTTTTTGTAGAGATAGAGATGGGTCTCACTATGTTGCCCAGGATGGTCTTAAGCTCCTGGGCTCAAGTGATCCTCCTGCCTCAGCCTCCCAACATGCTGGGATTATAGGCATGAGGCCCCGCACCTGGCCCTAGTCTACTTCCTTATCAAGTTCAGCATTTCTCTCCCCAGCTAGGATGTCAGTCCCACAAGGGCAAAGATTATATCCACTTTGTTCAATACCATATCCCTAGATGCCTAGAACAGTACCTGGCACACAGCAGGGGCTCAGTAAATAATGAGTGAATGAATGAATGAATGTATGGGCTTTGTAATCCTTCATTCTATTTCCATCTCTTGTTTGTATCTCTCTGTCTCTCTTTTGAGACAGTGGCTCACCCTGTCACCCAAGCTGAAGTACAGTTGCGTGATCTCGGCTCAAGGCAACCTCCACCTTCCAGGTTCAAGCGATTCTCCTGCCTCAGCTTCCCAAGTGGCTGGGACTACAGGCACATGCCACCATGCCCGGCTAATTTTTGTATTTTCAGTAGAGATGGGTTTTCACCATGTTACCCAGGCTGGTCTTGAACTCCTAGGCTCCAGCAATCCTCCCACCTCGGCCTCCCAAAGTCCTGAGATTCCAGGCATGAGCCACTGTGCCTGGCCATTTGTACCTCTCTTGTTCTTTCTTTGCATCTACCTCTCCATCACTTGCCTGTCTCTTGTCTCTCAGTGTCTCTCTCTCTTTCCATCTCTGTCTCTGTGTCGTCCACTAGGAAGACACCTCCCTGAAGTCCAGGTCTTCTTCTGTCTTCCTCATCAGGCACTGTTCACACCTGTCACAGGCCTTTGGCACATGACAGGTGCTTTGACCAACAGCTGCAGAACCAACGCCGCGAATCGCCCAAAGCCTTTGTATCTCCCCATGCCTCTGGTGGAGCTGTCTGTCATTTTCACTCTGAATCTCCGTGACTCTCTCTTGGCCTAAGTTTCTTTTTCTTTTTCCTTTTCAGATGGTTTCACTCTTTTGTCCAAGCTGGAGTGCAGTGGCGTGATCTCGGCTCACTGCAACCTCCACCCCCACCCGGGTTCAAGCGATTGTCCTGCATCAGCCTCCCAAGTAGCTGGGATTACAGGTGCACCCCACCACACCTGGCTAATTTTTGTATTTTTAGTAGAGACGGGATTTCACCATGTTGGACAGGCTAATCTTGAACTTCTGACCTCAGTTGATCCACCCGCCCTAGCCTCCCAAAGTGCTGGGATTACAGGCTCAGGCCACCACACCTGGCCAGCCTCAGTTTCCTTCTCTGAGTTTTTCTGCTTTTCATTCAGCCATTTCTCACTTTTTTTTTTTTTTTTTTTTTGGTGAGACAGAGTTGAGCTCTGTCGCCCAGGCTGGAGTGCAGTGGCGTGATCTCAGCTCACTGCAAAACCTCCGCCTCCCATGTTCAAGTGAGTCCCCTGCCTCTGCCCCCCAATTAACTGGGATTCCAGGGTATGTGCCACCATGCCTGGCTAATTTTCTTTTTTTTTTTTTTTTTTTTTTTTTTTGAGACGGAGTCTCGCTCTGTCACCCAGGCTGGAGTGCAGTGGCGTATCCTCGGCTCACTGCAACCTCCGCCTCCCAGGTTCAAGTGATTCTCCTGCCTCAGCCTCTGGAGTAGCTGGGACTACAGGCACCTGACGCCACGCCCGGCTAATTTTTATACTTTTAGCAGAGACGAGGTTTCACCATATTGGTCAGGCTGGTCTTGAACTCCTGACCTCAGGTGATCCACCTGCCTCGGTCTCCCACAAGTGTTGGGATTACAGGCATGAGCCACCGCCCAGCCATCTCTCACATTTTACTTGCAGAAAGCAGTATCATGAAATGGTTATTAATTGCAGTTCTGATCCCAGAGTGCCAGGGTGTCAGTACCCAAGAGGCTAAGTGACCGTGGGTACTTAATCCATATTTATGGAATTCATTCATTTATTCATTCATTCATTCATTCCACAGAGACAGTGGGGGTGATAATGCTGGTCAGGTGCTATGGATCTGTCCTGTCTGTCCTCTGCTGTGTTTGTAGAAGTCCCTGCTTTCCTGGGTCTCTGACCTTCCACCTCTTGGGGCAGAATAATCCACCTTTTTCTGTCTCTGTGTCTCTGTATCTCTGGCAAGCATTCATTTAGCACTGGCTCCATGACTGCAGTGCTGGGAGATGTCAGGGACACAGTGATGACTAAGTCAGCCCCAGCCTTGCCCTCAGGGTGCCCCTGGTTCAGACCCATCCAGACAGTATCAAACTCAAAAGCAGACAGAGGACTGGGCGTGGTGGCTCACACTTGTAATTCTAGCACTTTGGGAGGCCAAGGTGGGCAGATTGCTTGAGCTCAGGACTTTGAGACCAGCCTGGACAACATGATGAAATCCCATTTCTACCAAAAAATACAAAAGTTGGCCAGGCGGGTGGTCACGCCTGTAATCCCAGCACTTTGGGAGGCTGAGGTGGGTGGATCACCTGAGGTCAGGAGTTCGAGACCAGCCTGACCAACATGGTAAAACCCCGTCTCTACTAAAAATACAAAAATTAGCCAGGTGTGGTGGCAGATGCCTGTAATCCCAGCTACTCGGGAGGCTGAGGCAGGAGAATTGCTTGAATGTGGGAGGCGGAGGTTGCAGTGAGCTGAGATTGTGCCACTGCACTCCCCCCTGGGTAACAAGAGTGGAACTCCGTCTCAAAAAAAAAAAAAAAAAAAAAATGTTAGCTGGGTACGGGTGGCGGGCACCTGTAATCCCAGCTACTCAGGAAGCTGAGGCAGGAGAATCGCTTGAACCTGGGAGGAGGAGGCAGTGGGCCAAGATCATGCCATTGCACTCTAGCCTGGGTGACAAGAGCAAGAGCAAGACTCCATCTCAAAAAAGAAAAAAAAAATACAAAAATTAGCTGGGCATGGTGGTGCATGCCTGTAGTCCCAGCTCCTCGGGAGGCTGGGGCAGGAGGACCACTTGAGCCCAGGAGGCGGAGGTTGCAGTGAGCCGAGAAGGTGCCATGGCACTGTAGCCTGGGCGAAAGAGCCAGACCCTGTCTCAAAAAAAAAAAAAAGCGGACAGAGGGGTCAGCACCAGGGGCCTGTGACAGTATGGAGGAGATGCCTCTGTGTGTCCAGCACAAGGCCAGACCCAAAGCAGGCATTCAGTAAATGTTTATTCATCGACAAACTGACCATGATGAGTAATACACATGCTTCCAGTTGCTCGGACCAACAGGCTTTTGTCCCCCTCTACTCCTCTCTCGCCCTGTCACCCTTCATGTAAGATCCATCAACAAATCCTCTTGTCTCTAGCTCCGAAATCTACCCAGAATCCACCCAAGTCTCCTGCTGCCACTGCCCTGACTCTGGTCCCAATTGCCACATCTCCCACCTGGACTAGCACAGTCACCCCTCTGCCTTCCTGCTCCTGCCCAACCCACCCCTGTCTGCTCCCCTTATGCAGCCAGAGAAACAAGGCTTAGGCTTGTTTCTCTGAGTCAGACCGAGTCCTCCTCTGCTTAGATTCCTCCTGTGGCTCCATCTTCCTCGGAATAAAACCAAAATCCGTGCTGTGACCAACAAGGCCCTGCATGCCTGGCCACATCACCTCCTTGGACTCATTTCTTCCCTCTTCACCTCATTCATTCTGCTTCAGCCACACAGGCCTCCCTGGTGTTCTTCAAATGCATACAATTGGCACACTCCTTGATATGGTTTGGCTCTGTGTCCCTGCGCAAACCTCATCTCTAAATGTCACCAAAGGAACCTGGTGGGAGGTGATTGGGTCCTGAAGGCAGTTTCCCCTATGCTGTTCTCATGATAGTGAGTTCTCATGAGATCTGATGGTTTAAAAGTGGCAGCTTCTCCTGCACGCTCTCTCTCCTGCCGCCATGTAAGACATGCCTTGCTTCCCCTTCACCTTCCGCCATGATTGTAAGTTTCCTGAGTCCTCTCTAGCCATAAGGAACTGTGAGTCAATTAAACCTTTTCTTTATTTATAAATTACCCAGTCTCAGGTAGTTTGTTTGTTGGTTGGTTGGTTTGCTTTTGAGATGGAGTCTCACTCTGTTGCCCAGGCTAGAGGGCAGTGGCACCATCTTGGCTCACTGCAACCTCCACCTCTGTGTTCAAGTGATTCTCCTGTCTCAGCCTCCCGAGTAGCTGGGACTACAGACGTGTGCCACCACGCCCAACTAATTTTTGTATTATTAGTAAAGATGGGGTTTCACCATGTTAGCCAGGCTGGTCTCGAACCCCTGACCTCAAGTGATCCACCCACCTTGGCCTCCCAAAGTGCTGGAATTATAGGTGTGAGCCACTGTGCCCAGCCTACAGGTAGTTCTTTATAGTAGCGTGAGAACAGACTCCTACCTCAGGGCCTTTGCACTGGCTGTTACCTCTGCCTGGATGCTCTGTCTCCAGATGGCTACACAGCTTTCTCCCTCCTTCAGGATTTCCCTCAAAGTTACCTTCTCAGTGAGGCCTAGCTGACCACCATGTCTAAAAGCTCAGTCAGCACCACCCATCTCTATGAACACCCAGCATCCACTTCCTCCCTGCTTCTCACTTGCTTATCATATTTCACTCATTTATCTTGGTGACCCTCTGTCTCCCACTAGAATGTCAGCCCCACAAGGACAGGACCAGGCCAGAGAAGCTGAGCTGAGAATGGAGCAGGACAGGGAGACCTCAGGGCCTGGAAGGGAACAGGGGAGACCTCAGGTCTGGGACAGAGAAGACATCAGAATTGGGACAAGAAGATAGGGAGGATTTGGGGGCCAGGAGCAAGGCAGAGCAGAGCCATTATGGACAGGACCCTGGGAAGACCTCAGGCCCCAGAGGTAGACAAGAGAAATCTTAGTGTCTGAAGAGACTGGGCACAGTGGCTCCTGCCTGTAATCTCAGTGATTTGGGAAGCTGAGGCAGGAGGATTGCGTGAGCCAAGGAGTTCAAGACCAGCCTGGACAACATAGCAAGGCCTCGTTTCTACACACACACACACAAAATTTAATTCGCCAGGCACAGTGGTGTGTGCTTATAGTCCCAGCTAATTGGAAGGCTGAAGCGGGAGGATCGCTTGAGCTCAGGAGTTTAAGGCTGCAGTGAGCAGTGAGCTGTGATTGTACCACTGCACTCCAGCCTGGGCAACAGAGCAAGACCTTGTCTCTGAAACTAAATAAATAAATATCTTAAAATTTTAAAAAGTAGGCTGGGCACAGTGGCTCACGCCTGTAATCCCAGCACTTTTGGAGGCCGAGGCGGGGGGATCATTTGAGGTCAGGAGTTCAAGACCAGCCTGGCCAGCATGGTGAAACCCCATCTCCAATAAGTACCAAAAAAATTAGCTGGGCAGCATGGTGGCGCATCCCTGTAATCCCAGTTACTCGGGAGGCTGAGGCAGGAGAATCACTTGAACCCATTTGAACCAGGAGGCAGAGGTTGCAGTGAGCTGAGATTGTGCCACTGCACTCAAGCCTGGGCAACAGAATGAAAGTCCGTCTCACACACACAAACACACACACACACACACACACCCCATCCAGGGCTGGAAGAAGCTGAGAAAAAGACAAGGAACTAGGGACACAGCCACCCTAGACGGCTCCTACTCACCTTGACCCTGAAGGGGCAGCGGGTCTGGTCCACCAGCATGATATTCTCAGGCTTGAGATCAGCGTGGATGATCGCCAGCTCCTTGAGCCGGGCCAGGGCTCTGAGCACCTGCAGGGTGACTGTGCGGATGTGGCGGGCAGGGAGGGGCGCGAAGTTGTTCTCCTTCTGGAACTCAAAAAGGTTTTGCTCCAGCAGCTCGAAGACCAGGTAGAACTTGAGGGCGTCGTGGAAGAACTCGAGGAAGCGGATGACGTGGGCTTCCTCAGGGTCCAGGCCTCGCATGCAGTGCAGCAGCTTCAGCTCGTTCTTGATGATGCGGTTGCGGTAGGCGTCGTTCTTGAGGATCTTGATGGCCACCATCTCGCCCGTGCTCCGCCGCCAGCCCTTGGCTACCTCCCCGAAGGTCCCCTTGCCCAAGACCTCGATGATGTCGTAGCAGTCGGTCTCCGACTGGATGGTAGCCATGGTGCCCCCGCTGCCAGACACCGCCCTGCCCAGGCCCCTGCGCCACTGGCTCTGCCGCCCAGGCCTCCCGCCTGGCCGCCGACACAGCAGGCCCCCCAGTGGGGGAAAGAGAACCGCACTCGTGCCTCCTCCTACGAGGTTGGCCCCTGCTTCCTTGGCACCCCCAAATCCCCAGGCCACACTGTCAGTCTGCCAGGGGCTGCGCCCCTCCCCAAAAGCCCTCCTGGCTTGGGATGAGGGGCCCCAGGCCCCACTGAATGGGTTCCAGCGCTGTTGAGTGGCTCTGGTTCTGTTGTTGGAGACCTGAGCCCTGGCTGGAGTGGGGGTGGGGTGCCAGGCTGGGCCCCCCCTCCCCCGCCCAGTCGTGGAACCTTGCAAAGACCAAACAGGTGAAGTGTTGACAGAGGGGAGTCTAATCGTGGGCCTTGGTCATACAGGAACGGGGATAAGGCAGGAGCGAGGAAAGGTGGGCTTGTTGAGCTTGGGAGATGTGATGTGTGGGTGTCTGTGTTCAGAAAACTCCTGTCCCAGCCTGTGACTGCTGTGGCATGAGGGATAAAAGGCCCTGAACGCCAGGCTAAGGAGTTTGGACTCTGTTCTGAGGGCCCTGGGGAGCCACAGAAGGGCTTTGAGCAGGGGAGGGCAGGGTCAGATATGAGTGTCAGAAAGTTACTGTATGAAAAAGGATAGGTTGGAGCGGGTAACAGTGGAAGCCCCAAGCCAGGGAAAGAGCCCAGGACAGGGCACGGATGGGAGAGGTCAGGGAGGGCAGGGCGAGGCCAGTGAATGAGACACTCCCAAGGCCAGAAGGAGCAGCCGTGAGACTGACAGGTTGGGGGAAAGGCGGGAGCTGTCTAAGACCAGGCCCAAGGCTCTGGCGTGCAGAGGCAGTCCCTGAGAAATGGACATGGATAAGGAGCAGCTTGGGGGAGATGTTGAGGCCAAATTAGAAAATGTATTTATTTTTGGCTGGGTGCGGTGGGTCACATCTGTAATCCCAGCACTTTGGGAGGCTGAGGAGGGCGGATCATGAGGTCAGGAGATCGAGACCATCCTGGCTAACATGGTGAAACCCTGTCTCTACTAAAAATACTAAAAATTAGCCGGGCGTAGTGGTGGGTGCCTGTAGTGCCAGCTACTCGGGAGACTGAGGCAGAAGAACAGCTTGAACCCAGGAGGTGGAGCTTGCAGTGAGCCAAGATCGCACCACTGCACTCCAGCCTGGGTGACACAGCAAGACTCAGTCTCAAAAAAAAAAAAAAAAAAAAAAAAAAGTGTTTATTTTTATTTATCTTTTAATTTTTTGTAGAAATGGGGTCTCACCATGTTGTCCAGGCTGGTCTCAAATGATCCTCCTGGCCTCAAGTGATCCTCCTGCCTCAACCTTCCAAAGTGCTGGGATTGTAGGCATGAGCCACCACTCCAGCCAAATTAGAATATTTAACATTGGGCCGGGCTCAAGTGGCTCATGCCTGTAATCCCAGCACTTTGGGAGGCCGAGGCAGGTGGATCACCTGAGGTCGGGAGTTCCAGACCAGCCTGACCAACATGGAGAAACCCCGTCTCTACTAAAAATACAAAAGTAGCCAGGTGTGGTGGCGCATGCCTGTAGTCCCAGCTACTCAGGAGGCTGAGGCAGGAGAATCACTTTAACCCCGGAGGTGGAGGTTGCGGTGAGCCAAGATCGCACCATTGCACTCCAGCCTGGGCAACAAGAGGGAAACTCCGTCTCAAAAAAAAAAAAAAAAAAAGTAAAAGAAAACTTAACATCAAAACATTTAAACAAGGATGAAGTGCTTTAGAAGTCTTATCTGATCCTTACAACATACAAAGTAGGGATTTTATGGAAGAGAAAATCAAAGTACAAAGAAGTTTTTAAAGTGCCTGGCCAGGAGCGGTGGCTCACGCCTGTAATCCCAGCACTTTGAGAGACCAAGGCGGGCAGATCACCCGAGGTCAAGAGTTTGAGACCAGCCTGGCTAACATGACGAAACCCCATCTCCACTAAAAATACAAAAATTAGCTGAGCATGGTGGTGCACACCTGTAGTCCCAGCTACTCTGGAGGCTGTTGTCAGGAGGCTGAGGTATGAGAATCGCTTGAACCTGGGAGGCGGAGGTTGCAGCGAGCCAAGATTGCACCACTGCACTCCAGCATGGGCGACAGAGTGAGACTCTGTCTCAAAAAGTTAAAATAAATACATAAAAAATAAAATAAAATGCCTAAGGTCACCCAAGTGACTGCCAGAAACAGCCTCTGACCCTGAGCAGCCTGGTTCCAGCACCAAGCTCTGAACCACCACCCACACAACCTCCTAAAGACCGGGAGACCTCCCAGGAAGGCGTGCAGAAGCTGCTGGGTCCCCAAAGGGATGCAGGAGAGAGTCTGGGAGTTGTCAGCACAGAGAGGAGGCGTAGAAGCCATTTGGGGGGTGGTGACGCACCCCAGGGAGGGTGTGGGGGCGGACAAGGGCCCGGGAGGAACCTCGAGTGCCCAAGGAGCACGGGGAGAGAGAGGTGTGGGGAAGAGAGGAGCAGGTGTCAGGAAGATCGAAGGGGCCTTGAAGAGTCAGGACAAGAGAGACAAAGGAAACCCTCAGGCATGGCCATGGGGAGGTCACTGCTGACACAGACAAGGTAGGAGGAAAATCCCAAATGTTGGGATCTTGGAAATGGGTGTGCACCATGAGCGTAGATAACTCCCGCCATATTTGGTGGGAGCAAAGGAAAAGTGTGTGGTGAGACAGTGACCCGAGGAGGGCTGGCTTGAAGGGACAAGGTACTCAAGTGAGTGGGGGATTCTGCCAGGCCCCTCATTCAATGAGACAGGATAGGGAGATGTGACGAGAGTGGGGGGCTGTCGGGGTGAGACTCAGGACTGGATATTGAATCTCCTTAGTCCAGTGTGGGACATCACAGAGAGGATGTGGAGGAGGCTGGAGGCCCTGGTGGGAGCCTGGGCACTTAGGTCCTGAATTGGGATGACAGGGATGGATGGCCCATGGTCCCTGGGAGCTGAGACCAGCACTGACGGGTGCTGAGGACCCTGGGACCTAGTTCCAAGAGGCGGCTGTGTGTTTGGGGTAGAGGCTTTGAACCCAGATCCTGAAGAGGGGAGCAGGAGCGGCCTTCCTGGGTGGGGCCAGAGTGGACAGGGCAGTCAAACCAGCCAGACAGCAAACAGAAGGCCAGGATGTGCAGAAGTGCCCACGCTGGCAGAGGGCAGGTGGGGAGCAACCAGCCTGGTAGGAGTGGGTCCCCCAGGACAGGCAGGCTCCCTGGCAGAGGGGTCCCGAAGCTGTGCTCTGCCAGGGAATGTCCCAGAGTCCTCTTTAACAACCCCTGGGAATTCTCAAGGGCTAGGGACGTCTCCCCTCCCACCAGGGCCTGCCCCAAGGCCACCCTGACTCTTTGTTGTTGTTTTTGTTGAAACAGAGTCTGGCTCTGTTGCCCAGGCTGGAGTGCAGGGGCGCCATCATGGTTCACTGCAGCCTCGACCTCCCGGGCTCAAGTGATCCTCCTACCTCAGCCTCCTGACTAGCTGGGATTACAGGCACAGGCCATCATGCCTGGCTATTTTTTGTAGAGATGAGGTTTCTCTGTGTTTGCTGGTCTTAAACTCCTAGGCTCAAGCAATCCTCCTGCTTTGGCCTCCCAAGTGCTGGGATTACAGGTGTGAGCCACTGCGCCCAACCCGCCCTGACTCTTCTCAGACCAGGTATGACCTGTTTTTCCCCTCACACCAGAGGTTCCCCTCAGGCCAGGCTCAAGTGACCCCTAGAACCTCCTCTTTGGAGACTGCCTTCTCTGCATCTTCCCTATACCCACTCCTGCCCCTCCCCACCCCCATGCACACAGAGGAGACGAATACACAGCTACTTCCGGATTATTTTATTCACATGGCTTGGTGGGGTACAGGCACTCCTGCCAGAGAGACAGGAGCAGGCCTCCCCGCCGGCCATGGTCAGTCACCCACCTCCCAGCCCTCTTAGGGTTAGTGCTAGTTATCACACACACAACAGCGAGGGGGTAGAGAAAGGAAGGCAAGAAGGGATCCCCATCTGCCCAGGGGCTTCAGACGGCCGCAGCCTGAGCCCCCTCCATCCTGGCCGGGCCTGGAGCCCCTGTCTCTGAAAACCCCACACTGGGCAGCCGCACCCGGAATCCACCTTCTTCCTGGTCCCCACTCCCACTCCGGGCCTTGGGGCTTAGGGACACCCTGGGGAAGCGGAACTTGGGTGACTTCTCTCTGACGGGGGACTTGGGAGCTGCATCGCCCTCCTGCCCCCGAGAGGCTTTAGAAGGGGCCGCCAGGCCTACACGTGGCAAGCGGACCCGGACCCGGCCCCGGCGCCCCAAGGCCCCTTCCCCACTGCCCTCTTCCTCCTCCTCCTCCTCGGGGCTGGGGGAGCCTTCCCCAGTGACCATCTCACTTTGGCTGAAGCCCACTCGGGGCAGCCTGAGTTTGGGGCTCTTGGCCTTCTCACCCTCCTCGGCCCCCTCCTTGGCCCACGCCAGGCCAAACCGGGGCAGCCGTACCTTGAGCTTGTGTCCAGCCTCCCCCTCCCCGTCTGCCACCTGGTACTCGGCGTGGTTGCCCCCGGGTGGTGAGAGCTCCACCTCGGGCAGTGAGAGGCGGAAGGTACGCTCGTCCCCTGGGGGCTGCTCCTCAGCACTCTCGCCCCCCACCCCAGCTCCGGTCCCCAGTGTGGGCAACTTCAGCCTCAGCCCACCCTTGCCTGTGGCCACCTCGCCTGCCTGTGCCTCTCGGCTTAGCCCCACGTCCAGCTCAAGCTGGGGCACTGTCACGGTGGGCATCTTGAAGACACCCTCACCCACCAACAGTTCCCCACCTGCAACCTGGGCTCCAGGCAGAGACAGGGTCACCTGGGGCACCTGAACCCTGCAGCCTGCTGTGTCCTCTGCTGAAGGGGCCATACTCTCAGCTTGCTGCCCTGGGGTACCCACCTCCCCAAAGCCGGTCAGCTCCACCTGGGGCAGGGAGATGCCCAGCGGAGGCATCCTCAGCCCCGCCTCATGGCCCTCAGTGACCACCTGCCTGGCTGTGGACACCTTCAGGCCTGACAGCTGCATTCCACTGATGGCCACAGCCCCCTCTGCCCTCCCTTCCTCCTGGGCGCCCAGTGTGACCAGCTCCACCTCGGGGATCTTAAGCTGCACAGCCGTGGACTCAGCCTTTTCCCCCGGGCTGGCACGCTCACCTTGAACTTCTGCTTCCTTCCCTCGAGCCAGCCCAAAGGAGGGCATCTTCAGCTTGGGCATCTTCACCCTCCCATCCCAGCCCCAGCCCTTGCCCTCCAACTCAGCCATCCCTGGCACTAGTTCTGCTGCCTCAGTGTCCCGGCCTCTGACCCCAAACTTGGGCAGAGCAAACCTGGGCCCCTTGACCTTGAGGTCGGCCCCTGCCACCTCTGCCTTGCCTGAGGGCAGGTGGGCATCCAGGCTGAGCTGTGGGATGGACAGATCGAGGGCAGGCAGCAGGCCTGCCTCCCCAGCCCCTTTGGCCTCAGCCTCAGCCCCCACCCGAGCCTTGGGGAGTGAGATGGCAAACTTGGATACCTTCAGCTTGGTGGCTCGCCCAGGCCCCTCAGCCTCTGCCTTAGCCACCTTTGGCCCTGAGAGTCCAAACTTAGGTAAGGAGAACTTGGAAGAGGGCTTGACTTTCATCTCCATCATCTCCAGCCGCCCTTCCTCAATTTCCACAGTGGGCAGCTGTGGAGTGACAATTTCAACAGAGGGCACTCGGAAGCCCACTTCCCTGACCTCGGGGCCCTCCACCCGCTCTACCTTGCCCATTTCAGTGGCTGGGACCTGCCTCTCCAGGCCAAGGGCTCCTGGTAAGTCTAGCTCCACTGAGGGCAGAGTGAGAGAAGGGACACCCACATGAGCCTCACCATCCACCTCTGGCTGCAGACAGGGAAGTGTTACCAGCTTCCCTGAGACCTCAGCACCCGCCTCGCCTGGCTTTCCCCGTGACGGGGACTCTGCCCTCCCTAGCTTGGGCATGGTCATCTTGGGCATCTTGAAGCCAAATTCCATCCCTTCTGCCTGCTCTGCCTTGGCGGCCTTTAGCTGCACCTCTGGAGCCCTAGGCAGCTTCACCTCTGGTGCCTTCGGAAGATGCACATCAGGAACCTTCGGTAGTTGCACTTCCGGCATCCGAATCTCTGACACTTTTGGCAGCTGCACCTCAGGGAGGTGCACATCGGGCACGGCCATCTCAGGCACCTTGGGGAGTTTTATCTCCGGGAGCTTCACGTCAGGGACTTTCATTTCGGAGACCTTGGGCAGCTGCACCTCTGGGAGGTGTACATCGGGCACGGCCATCTCAGGCACCTTGGGGAGTTTCATCTCTGAGACTTTTGGCAGCTGCACCTCGGGGAGTCGAACCTCTGGCACAGCCATCTCGGGCATTTTAGGGAGTTTCATCTCTGGGGCTTTCGGCAGCTGCACCTCTGGGAGGTGCACATCGGGCACAGCCATCTCAGGCACCTTCGGGAGTTTCACTTCAGGGAGTTTCATTTCAGGAAGTTTCATCTCAGGCACCTTTGGAAGCTTCATCTCAGGGACTTTCATCTCTGGGACTTTCGGCAGCTGCACCTCTGGAAGCCGCACCTCTGGCACAGCCATCTCTGGCACCTTTGGGAGCTTCATCTCTGACACCTTGGGGAGCTCCACCTCTGGAAGCCGCACCTCTGGCACAGCCATCTCTGGCACCTTTGGGAGTTTCATCTCTGACACTTTGGGCAGCTGCACCTCTGGAAGCCGCACCTCCGGCACAGCCATCTCTGGCACCTTTGGGAGCTTCATCTCTGACACCTCTGGAAGAGCTGCCTCGGGCACTTTTGGAAGCTTGACCTCAGGAGCCTTGGGGAGCTTCACTTCAGGTCCCTTGGGCACCTTGACCTCGGGCCCTGACACTCCGATGCCAAGGGAGGGCATCTTGATGGTGGGCAGCTTCAGCTTGCTCTCTACAACTTCAGGAGCAGCAGGCCGGGGCTCCAAGAGGGAAAGCCCAAAGGTGGGCATTCGAAGTCTGGGACCTTTCACCCTGGCCTCAGGGATGCCCTTGGCTACCTTGGCCTCAGCAACTTCCTTTGCTCGAGCCCCAAATCGGGGGAAACTAAGGCGGGGCATCTTCAGGGCCACCTCAGGTGCCTCTCCCCGGGCCTCCACCTCTGCACCCGGCAAGGCCAGGTCCACCCCCACAGTCGGTGCTGCCACATCCAGGGTGGGCACCACTACCGACACAGCCCCTTCCCGGGTCTCTAGGCAGGGAAGTGGAGGCAGAGCGGGCAGTGAGGGTAAGGCAGGCAGCTCCACCTGGGGGACCTGGATCTCCACGGCTGGGGCCTCCACAGCAGGCGGAGCCGGGGCTCCGAGCCCAAGGGTTGGTAGGTGGAGGGCAAAGCCACCAGCTGCCTCTGCAGAGGGGGCAGCCTTGGGGGCTGAGACCTGGGGGACACCCACCTCGGCCCCTGGCAGCCGGGGCCCAACCAGCTCCACCTGAGGGGCTGTGAAACGAGCCCCTGCAGCCACCTCGGCCTCCACCTTGGCCTTCCTGGGGGGAGGAGCAGCGGCGGCCAGCCGGGCTGCCTGAGCCTCTTCGGCCACTTCTCGTACACGCAGCCGAGGCAGCTGGAGGCGCCGGCGGACAGGGGCAGCCGGGACAGGACCCTTGGCAGCCTCAGCTTTGAGGCCTCGGCGCAGGCGGGAGAACTTGGGAAAGGAGAACTCGACGTCAACAGGGGCCAGGTCAGCGGGGACCCCCAGAGCCCCAGGCACCATCTTCTTCTTCTTCACAGGGGACAGACTCTGGATGTTCTGGGGAAAGAGGAGAGAGGCGGGAGGCGGTGGGACAGTGGGAGGCTGGGAGTGGACAGGAAAAGCCCCACCTGGTATTGGACCAGGCTGGGGATACCCTGGGTCAAGTATCTTGTCCCCCAAACATCATCCCCACTTCTTGCCTGTCTTTTCACTATGAGTGCCCAGGAAGGCAGGCAGCCATCTAGAATCTCCAAATGAGTCAACAGGAGTATAGGGACTGGGACCCAAGACTTCTAGGTCCTGATCTGGGATTTTCCCCAACATCCTCATTCTAGAGATGGGGAAACTGAGGCCCAGGGAGGGAAATAAATTTGTCCAGGGCCACTCAGCCATAATTGGGCCGCACTCAGGCTGGAATCTGGCTTCCCTGGTTCCAAGTAGCCTGGTCAGGACCCCTAGCAAGCCTGGATCCGATGGTGGGGACGCCTCTCCGAGGTGGGTGAGGGCCCTGGGCTGGGGTGGGTCTGTCCCCCTCCCCGGGGAAGAGTTTGGGGCAGAGAGGAAGGGGCAGAGGGTGGGATTAGCTTGGGTTAGTGACAAGACAGAGGGCAAGGCTGGCCCATGGTGGCGGGGAATGGGGCTCACGGCGCAGAGACCGGATCGCTGGGGCAGTCCAGGGCCGGGGCCGGGCTAAGCACGCGTACCAGCTTGGCCACCTTGGCCCGCGGGCCCTTGATCTCGTAGCCAGACACGGTCCCAGGCCGCAGCGCCAGGTCCCCGGTGGGCACAGTGCGCTTCAGGCAGAAGGAGACTTTGTAAGGCTCGGCGCATTGCAGCAGGCGTAGTGCGTCCTCGTACTTGAAGTTCTCGAAGAACACTCGGGCACTCAGCAGCTGGTCCCCTGCGGACGAGGTGGAGGTGCGCAGCACGTGGGCATCTCCCGGCTCCACCCAGGCCTAGTTCTGCCCACTTGCGCGGAGCCCCCCGCGGTGAGGCCCCGCCCCAAATTTTAGTCTCTCCAGTCCCCAGGGCAGGATTGAGTCGCAGTTACGCTAGTCCCCGCCCTATGACCTTATCCCCGCCCCCTGCAATGAACAAAGCCGCGCCCTCTCAGGTCACGCCCGCACCTTGTCGCTCCCCTAACCATCCTTACGTTTCAGATACTGACTTTGTTTCTTTTACCGAGAGAACAGAATCAGAAGAGAACTTCCAGAAGCTCCCACATTGTCTGTTCACCCCCTTTCTCCTTCCTGTTTCTGGGGATGAACTAACCCCACTCCTAGCTCAGGGCAATCCCTCCACCGCCTTCTCAGGGACATCCTCCAGCAATTCTCTCCTCTTCCCATATCATCAGTTGTCCTTCTCGTCTACATTATTCCCATCAGCATACAAACATTATTATTTCTCCCATAAGAAAGGTTGTCGACTGGGCGCGGTGGCTCACGCCTGTAATCCCAACACTTTGGGAGGCTGAGGCGGGCGGATCACGAGGTCAGGAGATCGAGACCATCCTGGCTAACACGGTGAAACCCCGTCTCTACTAAAAATAAAAAAAAAAAAAAAAATTAGCTGGGTGTGGTAGCGGGAGCCTGTAGTCCCAGCTACCCGGGAGGCTGAGGCAGGAGAATAGCGTGAACCCGGGAGGAGGAGCTTGCAGGGAGGAGGAGCTTGCAGTGAACCGAGATGGCGCCACTGCACTCCAGCCTGGGCGACAGAGCGAGACTCCGTGTCAAAAAAAAAAAAGGTTGTCATGGCCTCACTCCCCTGGAGCTCCTGCCCTATTGATCTGTTCACCTTAATAGGCAGAAGGTATTGAGTTCTCCAGTAGCATTGTTACCAGTTCTTCAATCACACCTCTGACCCTACTTTCCCACACACACATCTGAACTGCTCCTCTTAAGGTCCCAGGCAGTGACCTCTGTGTAGTAAGTTTAAGGGTCAAGTCCCAGGCCTCATCTGCTTAAACCACTCAGCATCTGATCTAACTTCATTCTCTCTCTCATACACTTGCTTCCCTTGGCTTCCAAGGTGCCACACCCTCTGGAGCCTCTCTGGGGGTTCCCTGTCAGTCTCCATAGATGTTTGCTTTCTCTCTCCCTGATTTCTTTCTTTCTTTTCTTTTCTTTTATAAACAGTCTCACTATGTTGCCCAGGCTGATGTTACCCAGTCCAGTCTCAAATTCCTAGGCTCAACTGATCCTCCCACCCCAGCCTCCAAAAATGCTGATATTACAGGCGTGAGCCACTATACCCAGCTTGCTTGCTTGCTTGCTTTCTATTTTTCTTTCTTTATTTCTCTCTTTCTTTCTTTCTCTTCTTTCTTTCTTTCTCTTTCTTTCTTTTCTTTCTTTCTTTCTTTCTTTCTTTCTTTTCTTTCTTTCTTTCTTTCTTTTTCTTTCTTTCTTTCTTTTTTCTTTCTTTCTTCCCTCCCTCCCTTCCTTCTTTCTTTCTTTTTTGAGATGGAGTTTCACAGCTCACCACAACTTTTGCCTCCCAGGTTCAAGCGACTCTCCTGGGACCACAGGCACGCGCCACCACGCCCGGCTAATTTTGTATTTTTAGTAGAGACAGGGTTTCTCCATGTTGGTCAGGCTGGTCTCAAACTCCCTCCCGGGCTCAAGCGATCCTCCCACCTTGGCTTCCCAAAGTGCTGAGATTACAGGTGTGAGCCACCCCATGCTTCACCATACTCTACTGTTAATGCAGCAGTTCAGCACAGTCAATTCATGTTTCTCCTCTGCTCACAGCCCTCACAGAATAAAAGCCAAAGTCCTATAAAGCCCTCTAAAAAGTCCCTACCTCAGGGGATCTGCCCACCTTGGCCTTCCAAAGCGCTGGGATTACACACGTGAGCCACCATGCCCAACCTCTTTTTTTTTTTCAAAGACAAGATCTCGCTCTTTCGCCCAGGCTATAGCACACTGGTGCAATGACAAATCACTGCAGCCTTGAACTTTCAGCCTCAAGCGATCCTCCTGCCTCAGCCTCCTGAGTACCTGCGACTGCAGCCCCGTGCCACCACACCCAGCCTCTCTGGCCTCTTAAAGACACACTATCCCAGACCTCAGGACTTGGACCTCCTCTCTGTCTACATGCTCAAGTCACCCCTCGGGAATTCTTGGAAAGCTCATCCAGATTGAGGAGTTTAAAGATCATAAATCTGAACAATAGCTGAGCATATCTCTGCAGCCCAGCACTCTCTCCTCCATGCTAGACTCACATCCAACATCTCCATCATATCTCCACTTGGGTGTCCAACACCACACCTCTCCTTTAACAGATTCAAACTGCACTCCTGGTCTTTTCCAAATGAGTGCTAGTCTCAGTGTGCTCCTTTTGAGAGACCAGCAACTCCACCCTCAGTCAAAAATCCCTGGATCCAACCTTGACAACTTTCTTTCCATCATACCTAATATCCAGCCCTCAAAGCTCCTCCTTCAAAATATATCCAGAATCCAGAATATATATATATATACATACATACCTCCAAAACCTTTTGGTCCTGAGCATCCTCATCTCTTACCTGGATAATCACAGTAGCCACCTTGTTGGTCTCCCTGCTCCTAACCCTGCCCTACTGTTTCATGTTGTTGGCTTTGTTTTTGAAACAGAATCTTGCTCTGCTGCCCAAGCTGGAGTGCAGTGGTGTGATCATGGCTCATTGCAGCTTCAATCTCCTGGGCTCAAGCGATCCTCCCACCTTGGCTTCCCAAAGTGCTGGGATTACAGGTGTGAGCCACCCCATGCTTGACCATACTCTACTGTTAATGCAGCAGTTCAGCACAGTCAATTCATGTTTCTCCTCTGCTCACAGCCCTCACAGAATAAAAGCCAAAGTCCCGTAAAGCCCTCTAAAAAATGCCCTCCTCTTACCTCTCTGGGCTCCTCTCTTACTCCCCTCTTCACTAACTCAATTGCATAGTCACTGGCTTCCTCACTGTTTCTCCCACAAGCTAGGCATGGTCCCACCTTGGAGCATTTTTGCTAGCTGTTCCCTCTTCCAGATGGCCTCATAGCTTGTTCCCTTATCTCATTTAGCCTTTTCACCCTTTCCAGTCCACCCCATTTTTTTTTTTTTTAGGCGGAGTTTTGCTTTTTCATCCAAGCTGGAGTGAAGTGGCACGAACTTGGCTTATTGCAACCTCAAGCAATTCTCCTGCCTCAGCCTCCTGAGTAACTGGGATTATAGGCGCCTGCCACCACATCCAGCTAATTTTTGTATTTTTAGTAGAGACAGAGTTCAAGGCCAGACTGGCCTTGAACTCCTGACCTCAGGTGATCTGCCCACCTTGGCCTCCCAAAGTGTTGGGATTACAGGTGTGAGCCACCGCACCTGGCCAAGCCCACCCCATTTAAAAATGCAGCTGTAGGCCGGGCGCGGTGGCTCAAGCCTGTAATCCCAGCACTTTGGGAGGCCGAGACGGGCGGATCATGAGGTCAGGAGATCGAGACCATCCTGGCTGACACGGTGAAACCCCGTCTCTACTAAAAAATACGAAAACTTAGCCGGGCGAGGTGGCGGGCGCCTGTAGTCCCAGCTACTCGGGAGGCTGAGGCAGGAGAATGGTGTAAACCCGGGAGGTGGAGCTTGCAGTGAGCTGAGATTCGGCCACTGCACTCCAGCCTGGGTGACAGAGCGAGACTCCGTCTCAAAAAAAAAAAAAAAAAATGCAGCTGTAGCACATTTTGTCCTCCTGGCAACTGTAGCACTTATTGCTTTCTAATTTATTAGATATTTTACTTAATTTGCTTAAATATGTCTCTCCTCACTGGAATGTAATCTCCATAAGTGCAAGGACTGTTGTTCACTGTTTTGTTCACTGCTGTAGCCCAAGCACCTAAGATAATGTCTGAAATAGGGCAGGGTACAGTGGCTCACGCCTGTAATCCCAGCACTTTGGGAGACCGAGGCAGATGGATTATTTGAGAGGTCAGGAGTTCGAGACCAGTCTGGCCAACATGGTGAAACCGCGTCTGTACTAAAAATACAAAAATTAGCTGGGCATGGTGGCCCGCGCCTGTAATCCCAGCTACTCGGGAGGCTGAGGCAGGAGAATCGCTTGAACCTGGGAGGCGGAGGTGGCAGTGAGCCGAGATCGCACCATTGCACTCCAGCCTGGGCAACAAGAGACAAACTCCGTCTCAAAATAAATAAATAAATAAATAAATAAATAAAGTCTGAAATAGAAGGCACTAATAAATAGTTGTTGCATGAATAAATCACGTCAGCTTCATCTATGTTTCCTAAAACATCCTTCACTTACAAAGCTTCTCTTCCCAACCCCTCCAAGTGACTCACTCCACCCTTTTCTCCTGCCCCAACAACAAAAACATTTACTAGCACTCACGTAGTTAAGCACTATGTGCCACTTAGCTATGTGCTAAGTGTTTTCACATACTGACTTGTTTAATCTACAATACATAATAACCCCATACTAGAATAAGTCCCATTTCAGAGATGAGAAAACTGAGGCACAGAAAGATCACAAGCTAGTAAACGGGGGATGTGGAATTCGCACCCAGACAGTGAACCTCTGGAGTTCGCTGTGAAGTCAGCAAAGCCCCGCCCCAAGCCCTTAACCCCGCCTCCTGGTCGCCGGTCACGCCCCCATCCCCTGGTCAGTTTCAGCTTCTCTTTGGACCCAAGGCAGATTCCTAACCCCGCCCCCGCAGTTCGACCCCCGCCCCATATCCCGGGCTCGCCCACCTTCCTGCAGGCTGAGGCTCCTGGCGGCCGGTGAGTCCTCGCGCAGCTCCCGAACGAAGATTCCCTCTTTGCCGCCGCCAGCTACGTTGATGCCGCTGACCCCGGTCTGCGCCTCTGTCTCCACGATAATTTCCACCAACTCCGCCCGTCTCAGCTCCTGCAGAGGGCGGCGAGGTGTAGTGCTGGGGCTCTAGGGCCAGACCTCGCCCAGAGCCCACCATTGCGCTCAACAGTGGCTCATATACATATATTATATACATATATATGTATATATTTATATAGAGAGACGGGGCGGGTCTCGCCACATTGCCCAGGCTGGTCTCGAACTCCTCCTTGGCCCAAGCGATCCTCCCGCCTCGGCCTCCCAAAGTGCTGGGATTACAGGCGTGAGCTACCGCGCCCGGCCAGGAGCGGCTGTTCAACGGGTCTTCAGGGCACACGCCCCTCGGCGCTGCGACGTCGGGACACACCCACTCCGGCCTCTCCCCTTTAAGCAAGCCCGCGGGCGACTGACCCGCGGAACCGTTAAACAGCTCCGCGGGCCGGCTGGCCTCACTGAGGCTCTAGAGCTGCAGTCGAAAGGGATTAGGGGAGGAGACGGGGTTGTAAGGGGATGGACTGCGTCGGAGTGGTCTGGAGAGAATTTGAGTTGTGATTGAGAGATTGGCCCAGGATCGTGGGGGCGTGGTCAGGTCGGGAGGGCGGGGCTGGGGGTTGGTGCGGGTAGGAGGGGTAGGAGAGCACAGGCCTGGGAGGAAGAGCCAAATGGGGTATAGAAGCGTGCCAAAGATAGGACTGTGGCCGGAATTTATGGGGGGTTATTTGGAGCTGGGATTGGAGACCCATATTATTATTATTATTATTATTTTTTTTTTTTTTTTTGAGACGGAGTCTTGCTCTGTCACCCAGGCTGGAGTGCAGTGGCCGGATCTCAGCTCACTGCAAGCTCCGCCTCCCGGGTTTACGCCATTCTCCTGCCTCAGCCTCCCGAGTAGCTGGGACTACAGGCGCCCGCCACCTCGCCCGGCTAAGTTTTTGTATTTTTAGTAGAGACGGGGTTTCACTGTGTTAGCCAGGATGGTCTCGATCTCCTGACCTCGTGATCCGCCCGTCTCGGCCTCCCAAAGTGCTGGGATTACAGGCTTGAGCCACCGCGCCCGGCCCCATATTATTTTTTTGTGGGGGGAGACAGGGTCTCTCACTCTGTCCCCAGGCTTGAGTGCGGTGTGATCATGGCTCACTGCAGCCTCGACCTCCTAAACTCAAGCAGCCCTTCCGCTCCAGTCTCCCAAGTAGTTGGGAACACAGGCACGCGCCACCATGCCCAGCTAATATTTAATTTTTTTTTTTTTTTTTTTGAGACGGAGTCTCGCTCTGTCGCCCAGGCTGGAGTGCAGTGGCACGATCTCGGCTCACCACAAGCTCCGCCTCCCGGGTTCACGCCATTCTCCTGCCTCAGCCTCCCGAGTAGCTGGGACTACAGGCGCCCGCCACCTCGCCTGGCTAGTTTTCTGTATTTTTTTAGTAGAGACGGGGTTTCACCGTGTTAACCAGGATGGTCTCGATCTCTTGACCTCGTGATCCGCCCGTCTCGGCCTCCCAAAGTGCTGGGATTACAGGCTTGAGCCACCGCGCCCGGCCTAATTTTTATTTTTTAAGAGACAGGGGTCTCACCGTATTTCCCAGGCTGGCCTCAAACTCCTGGCCTCAAGAGATCCTCCTGTCTCAGCCTCCCAAAGTGCTGGGATTACAGGCATGAGCCACTGCATCTGGCCCCGAGACCCATATTCTCCAAGCCGGATTGAACTATGGGGGAGGGGCTTTAATTATAGCAGAACAAGAGAAGAGTTGAGGATGGGATTCTGAGGAAGGGGCTGGCTGGACCTTCAAGCTGTCTGGGATTCGGGGGACAGGGAGTGGGATTTGCCTCCCTGCAGGCTTGAATCTGTGTGAGAATGTGCTCTATTGTAAATTCAATGACCCAAAGACCTGCGAAACGCCCACAGGAGAGGGAATCCAGTGAAGGGGGTCTGCGTGGGTAATGAATGGGACTGGCAGACATGGCATTCCCGGTATTTACTGTAAATGATGCAGATTGGACCTGGCCCAGAAGCCACTGTGGGATTCACAATAGGGCTTCCCAGAAGAGGCACTGACAAACCTGGATCCTGTCTAGGAATCCAATCTGCTGTGTGTCTTAGGAAGAATCTTGCCCTCTCTGGACCCACTTCTCTGCTGTAAAATAGGGTAGCATAGGCATACTGGAAGGAGGTTGCAGCAGGGATCTGAGAGGATGCTGTCACTTCCAGCGCATCAGGGCCAGCACAGAGTGGAATTGAGCCCAGGACTTGGAGGGAGAGCGGGTCTAGGCCAGATGCCCCACAGCAGTGGCCCCAAGGGACTAGGGGGCTGAGCAGGGCAGTGTGGGTAAGAAGAGTTGTGGCTGGGGCTGCAGAAAACAGCATGACCACCAAGTACCACCCTTTGGCTCAGCAGGCCGTGGACTCAGCATTTTATGTGCAGGATCTCTTTTTTTTTTTGAGGCGGAGTCTCGCTCTGTCACCCAGGCTGGAGTGCAGTGACACAATCTCAGCTCACTGCAACCTCCACCTCCCAGGTTCAAGCGATTCTTCTGCTTCAGCCTCCCGAGTAGCTGGGACTACAGGCACGTGCCACCACGCCCAGCTAATTTTTGTATTTTTAGTAGAGATGGAGTTTCACCATGTTGGCCAGAATGAGCTCGATCTCTTGACTTCATGATCCACCCACCTCGGCCTCCCAGAATGCTGGGATGACAGGCATGAGCCACCGTGCCCAGCCTCTTTTTATTTTTAAGAGTTGGAGTCAGGCCAGGCGCGGTGGCTCATGCCTATAATCTCAGCACTTTGGGAGCCCAAAGTGGTCGGATCACCTGAGGTCAGGAGTTCGAGACCAGCCTGGCCAACATGGCAAAACCCTGTCTCTACTAAAAGCCCTAAAATTAGCCAGGTGTGGTGGCAGGTGCCTGTAATCCCAGCTACTCAGGCGGCTGAGGCAGGAGAATCGCTTGAACCTGGGAGGCAGAGGTTGCAGTGAGTCAAGATTGCACCACTGCACTCTAGCCTGTGTGACAAGAGAAAGACTCCGTCTAAAAAAAAAAAAAAAGAGTCGGTCGGAGTCTTACTGTTTTGCCCAGGATGGTCTCCAATTCCTGGGCTCAAGGGATCCTCTGGCCTCAGCCTCCCAGAGTGTTGGGATTACAGGTGTGAGCCATCGAACCCAGCCTGCAGGATCTCATTTCATCCCCTCCCCACGGCCTTAGGCAGTCACAGAGGTGGACACTAAGGCCCAGAGAGATAAAGTGACTTGCCTAATGCCCTGTAGCAAGTTAAGTGGCTGGGCCTCAACCTTAGGTCTGTGACCCCAGAACCCATAGGCCATCCCGTAGGCAGAGAACTCCTGGCGCTCTACCTACTGCCTCTCACCCCTAGTATCAGCTTGGCCCCTGTAACAGTAGACCCGCTCTGTGCCTGGCATACAGTAAGACACGGTCGATGCCAGTCCACCATCTCAGTAACAGTGACAGCAGCTGCCATTCAAAGAGGCTTCCTCAGCACCAGACTCTGCAAATGGCTCAAGCGTGAGTTCTCAGAGGTGGAGATCATTACCTCCATTTCTTTTTTTTCTTTTGTTTTTTGAGACGGAGTCTCACTGCAACCCCCAAGCTGGAGTGCAATGGTATGATTTCGGCTCACTGCAACCTCCGCTTCCTGGGTTCAAGCGATTCTTCTGCCTCAGCCTCCTGAGTAGCTGGGGCTACAGGCGTGCACCATCATGCCCGGCTAATTTTTGTATTTTTAGCAGAGACGGGGTTTCACCATATTGGCCGGGCTGGTCCCGAACTCCTAACCTCAAATGATCAGCCCGCCTTGGCCTCCCAAAGTGCTGGGATTACAGGTGTGAGCCACTGCGCCCGGCCCCATTACCTCCATTTCACTGATAGGGAAACAGAGGCTCAAAGAGGTGAGATCATCTGCCCAGGGCCACACAGCTGAAGTGGTAGGGTTGGGATTTAAGCCATGGGTCCAAGCCCATGTCCTTAATCCCTACATTATATGCCCTTGTTTTGTTTTTGTTTTTGTTTTTGTTTTGTGTGTGTGTGTTTAGACAAGGTCTTTTTTTTTCTTTTTTTTGTTTACTTTGTTTTTCTTATTTGTTCTTTCCACACAGGAGACTTAATGCGACAGGATCTTGCTCTTTCACCCAGGCTGGCAGTCAGTGGTTCAATCATATCTCACTGCAACCTCAGCCTCCTGAGTTCAGGTGATTCTCCTACCTCAGCCTCCTGAGTAGCTGGGACTACAGGAATGCACCACTAAACCTGGCTATTTTTTTTTCCGGTAGAGACAGGGTCTCCCTATGTTGCCCAGGCTCGTCTCAAAACTCCCAGGCTCTAGTGATCCTCCTGTCTCGGCCTCCCAAAGTGCTGGAATTCCAGGCCTGAGTAACTGCACCTGCATTTACTGCCTCTTCTGATGAAGGGTTTCTGCTGGATTTTCTTTAGCTCCTTATTAACTTAGCTCCTTTATGCACCAATGAATTCACTGCTTTGAGTCTTAGTTTGTGCCAGACACTCAGTAAGGACATTACATATGTTAATTTTCTTCCCCTCACAGTGACCCATAAAATGGACCCTGTTACTATTTCCATTTCACAGATGGAGAGAATGAGGCACAGAGAGGCCAGAAAGTACCTCCTTGCTGCCCTAGTCTGTGCCTCCCCATTGTCCTCAAGTGCGCCTTGCAGGACACGTGGGCACTCACCTCTGCACTCCGGCTCCTGGCCTCCATGGCGTTGCTGGGAGGCACCTGCACCCCAGGCTCCTGTGTCCTCTCCCCTTTCTGCTGCAGAACCAGCTTCAGTTCTGCATGGAGCAGCTGCCTCTGAGCCTGCGGGAGGACAGCGGTGGAGGCTTGAGGCCAGGAGGGGATGAGAGGTGGAGGCCATGCTTACAGGGAGAGAGCAGGGTGGGTATTGGAAGGGGAGAAGAGCCCCACCCCAGCTGTCCTCTCACCGCTGCCTGGGCGCAGGCACTTCCTCCTAACAGGAGCCCAGCCCGAGGTGCCGCACAGCTGTCTGCAGGGCTCACGCCCTTCCGCGGGGTTCTTGCTGCCTGCCAGGGAAAGACCAGGACATGAAGCTCTAGGCAGGCGAGGGAGGGGTGGGGAGGGGCATGTGGCACCAGCCAGCACTCACCTGAGGGTCACCTCCAGCTCCTTGGGCCTCCTGGGTCCGGGGCTCTAAGAAGAATAATGAGAGCAGTGTTATTGGCTAACACCCACTGATGGCTTCCTGAGTGCCTTACCCTGCTGTGTTCTGCTGATACCCTATCCCCATCGTGCAGGTGGGAAACTGATCCTCAGAAGACCTTTACCCAGGATGACTCAGCTGGACAACACACAGTAAAGCCAAAACTGACTCTGAGGCTTCTCTGGCAGCAGGGCCCCTGTGCCAAAGATCTTGGCCAACTGAGGGGGCCAAACTCACTAAAAAATAATTGGTTTTTGAGACAGGGTCTAGCTCTATTGCCCAGGCTGGAGTGCAGTGGTGCAATCACAGCACACTGCTGCCTCGATCTCTGGGCTCAGGCAATCCTCCCACCTCGGTCTCCTGAGTAGCTGGGACCACAGGTGCAGGCCACAACACCTGGCTACGTGTGTGTTTGTTTGTGAGAGAGTTTCAGGCTGCAGTGCAATGGCGTGCTCTTGGCTCACTGCAACCACCAACTCCTGGGTTCAAGCCATTCTCCTGACTCAGCCTCCCGAGTAGTTGGGGCTACAGGCACGCACCTTGGGACTACAGGCACGCACCACCATGCCTGGCTAATTTTTGTATTTTTAGTAGAATTGGAGTTTCACCATGTTGGCCAGGCTAGTGTTGAACTCCTGACTGCAAGTGATCTGCCCATCTTGGCCTTCCAAAGTGCTGGAATTACAGGCATGAGCCACTGCACCTGGCAACACCAGGTTAATTTTTAAAATTAATTTATAGAGATGGGGTCTCCCTAGGTTGCCCAAACTGATCTCTAACTCCTGGGCTCATGTATCCTCCTGCCTCAGCCTCCCGACACTATAAAATAATTATAGCCACTCCCATGTACTCCCAGTGGGCAAATCATAGCACCTCTCTGTGCTTCAGTTACCTCATCCATAAAATGGGGAGAATAAGAGCTCTTACCTTGCAGGGCTGTTCCGAGGATGAAATGAGTTAATAAGTATAAAGTGCCAGGCACCTGGCAGGTGCTTTATAAATACTTGCTGCTATTATTATTATTATTATTACTATTATTATTATTTTGAGACAGAGTCTCACTCTATTGCCCAAGCTGGAGTGAAGTAGTGCGAATTCAGCTCACTGCAACCGCTGCTTCCTGGGTTCAAGTGATTCTCCTGCCTCAGCCTCTCGAGTAACTGGGATTACAGGCGCCCACCACCACGCCTGGCTACTTTTTTGTATTTTTAATAGAGATGGGGTTTCACCATGTTGGCTAGGCTGGTCTCGAACTCCTGACCTCAGGTTATCCACCCGCCTCGGCCTCCCAGAGAGCTGGGATTACAGGCATGAGCCACTGCACCTGTCAGGCCATTATTATTACTAAGAACTTCCTATGGCCTTGACCTTGTGTCGAGCGCCCCACAGGCACCACTGCACGTGGCCCTCAGCACAGCCTTGTGCAATCAGCTACTACTGAGCCCATTACAGAGGAGACAACTGAGGCTGGGGGAAGGGATATCAGTAGCCCAGATCACAAATGGTCGAGCCAGGACTTGAACTTGTCTGAAGGCTCCAGCCCTTTATCTGGGTAATAATAACTGATGGGTACTGAGTGGTTAGTATTTGCCGGTCCCCGTGCTAGACCTTCACCTTCTATCTCAGCTCAGAAAACCCCATTTCCTGAGAGGCCAAAAGAACTTGCTCAAGGCCTCATAGCTGAAATTCACATACAGCCATCCGCCAGTCCCATCTGGGAAAATTGAGATGAATACTGTCTCCCCCAACCCCCGACTCTGGGCTTGTCCCCACAGCCCCCACCTGGCATGCCAACCCGCCAACCCCTATTGCACAGGGAAAGGTCAGGCCTCACGCGGCACATTCCCTCACACAATGGCCCGTCTGCTGTGTTCACTTGCATTCCGCCCCTGCCCACCCACCCTGGCCACACAATGGCCCTTCATAGCCCATCACTAGGCAGGACAGAGGACATGCGGACCCCTTAACACTCCCACGGCACCCACGCCCCCCACAGTGTAAGAGGGCTTCTTTCTGCATCTCCTGGGGTCCTGGTCTCTGTGGCCTTCCTGTGAGCCCCCTGCCCCTTCCAGGCTGAGCCAGGACTTGAACTTGTCTAAAAACTCCAGTGCGGGCCGGGCACGTGGCTCAAGCCTGTAATCCCAACACTTTGGGAGGCTGAGGTGGGTGGATCACGAGGTCAGGGGTTCGAGACCAGCCTGGCCAACATGGTGAAACCCCGTTTCTACTAAAAATACAAAAATTAGCCAGGCGTGGTGGTGGGCGCCTGTAATCCCAGCTACCCGGGAGGCTGAGGCAGGAGAGTCGCTTGAGCCCGGGAGGCGGAGGTTGTGGTGAGCTGAGATCGTGCCACTGCACTCCAGCCTGGCGACATAGCGAGACTCCATCTCAAAAAAAATAATAAAGATAAAAATAAAAAAAGCTCCAGCGCTTTAGCTGGCCAATCATAATAACAACTGATGGGTATTGAGTGGTTAGTATTAATATTAGCTGGTCCCACACCAAGACCTTGTCTGCCATGTCTAGGGCATTTCCTCTGAATTGGACCATGTGCTAGCACCCATAGGCCTCAAAATCACCCTAGATGTTGTGGCTGTTACAGGGGTGGAAACTGAGGCTCACAGAGGGGTCACTCAGCCAGAAAGGGGCAGAACTAGGACCCGTGCCTGCCCTTCACCCGTGCTTCACCTTAGTTTGCATTGTTGGCCCTGCACACTGGGGCAGGAGCTGGGTTGGGCAGGAGGGGGTCAGCGGTGCTAGAAGCACACCCAGGCCAGGTGCCGGGCCTGGGCCGGGCAGGTGCTTTACATACTTGACCTCGTGGGACCCCATTTAACTGACGAGCCAATAAGAGTTAAGAGACCGGTGATCACGGTGACAGAGTAGACTCTTGAGCCCAGGTGCGAAAGCGAACTCAGTTCCCTTACCCAGGACTGAGACACAGCACAGAGTCCTGAGCTGGGGGCATGAGAAGCCTGGACCTTGGTGGTGGTAGTGGAGGGGGTCTCCTGGGTCACAAGCTGTCTGTCCCAGGCCCGTGGCTGTGAGGGTCATGCCCACAGCCTGGCACAGGAAGTTCAGGCGGGGCAGGGACAAGAGAGAGTACCCTCCTTCTTCGTCCCTCTCTGGGACAGGCACCCAGCCCAGGTTATATTTAGCCCAACTGTGCCCTTCCTGAGCCACGTACCCAGCTCCTGGGGTAAGGTGGGGGCAGCTTCGGAAGGAAACCCACAGAGAGGACTCTGTGTTCCCAGCTCTGCCTATCCCACGAGGGAGGGAAAGGAGGGGTGGGGAGGCTCCTGGCGGGGCGGTCCCTGCCTTGTGTTAGGAGCAGATCTACTGGGACCAGGCAGACACTCCAGGTGCCAGCAGCCTATTTCTTGGGCGGTTACTGTGGCATGACCCTGGCATATGCCAGAGTTTTCAGAATCCCCAGGGTCCCCATTTCTTGAGCACCTACGATGTGCTAAGTAAGATCCTTCCTGTCTTGGCTCCTTAAATCTTTGTAACATCTCGCTGGAGTGGGTACAACTGAGATATCCATTTCAGATGCGACTCATGCCCTTCAGAGCAGCTGGGAGCGAGGGGTTGTCATTTGGAGGCTGCTGAGGGATCGGCTGAGGGCATTGCCCTTCTGGCCCTCTTTCCCTGGTGACTGCCACCAACTTCACTTGGGAACCCTGCCTGCTCAGAGCCTCAGCTTTCCCCAGCCACCAGCGTGATCTCCCATAGTAATGGGGGTCGGGGGTTGAGCTGACTCATCCAGACCTCTAAACATTATCCGAGGCCACCTAGGGAGTCAGCGGGAGTTAAGGCGGTGACCTCTGGCTGCCTCAGTTAGTCCCTGCTCCAGCACTTCCCAGGTGTGAGGACTTGGGCAAGATCCTTCATCTCTGGGGCCTCAGTTTCTCCATCTGTAAAATGGAGCCAATAAGAATGGCTTTGAAGATTTGTGAGAGAACAGCAGGTGCTTAGAATATCCCTCGTATATAGTAAGTGTTCAATTAATATACACTCGTCTCTGACAGCAATAGGGAGAGTATGGAGGGAGGGGGCTCTGCATCTCACAGTGTTGCACATCCAACCTTTGCTCCTCAGTGGCCCCCACTTTCTCCGCTACCAAAGGGGAGCTTTGGCTGAGAGACAAAACCCAGCTCAGGCACCAGCCTCCCACCAACAGGATCCATGCTGCTTCCCCAGCACCCTACTCCAGGGAACCACCCCAGACATTCTGCCCCAGCTCTGGTGTTTGTTTGTTTGTTTGTTTGTTTTTTGGAGACAGGGTCTTACTCTGTCACTGAGACTGGAGTGCAGAGGTGTGATCACGGCTCACTGCAGCCTCAACCTCCTGGGCCCAACTCATTCTCCCATCTCAGCCTCCAGAGTAGCTGGGACCACAGGCATGCAACACCATACCCAGCTAATTAAAAAAAAAAGAAATTTTTTTTTTTGTAGAGATGGGGCCTCTCTATGTGGCTCAGGCTGGTCTCGAACTCCTGGGCTTAAGAAGTCCTCCCGCGGGGCCGGGCGCGGTGGCTCAAGCCTGTAATCCCAGCACTTTGGGAGGCCGAGGCGGGTGGATCACAAGGTCAGGAGATCGAGACTATCCTGGCTAACATGGTGAAACCCCGTCTCTACTAAAAATACAAAAAACTAGCCGGGCGCGGTAGCGGGCGCCTTTAGTCCCAGCTACTTGGGAGGCTGAGGCGGGAGAATGGCGTGAACCCGGGGGGTGGAGCTTGCAGTGAGCCGAGATCGCGCCACTGCACTCTAGCCTGGGAGACACAGTGAGACTCCGTCTCAAAAAAAAAAAAAAAAAAAAAAAAAAGAAGTCCTCCCGCCTCGGCCTCCCAAAGTGTTGAGATTATAGGCATGAGCCACCATTCCCGGCTGCCCTAGCTCTTTAAAAGCAGCAACTCATTTATTCTGGTGCCAGCCTTGTGAGGTGGCCTGGGGACATAAGCCCATTTTAGAGATGGGGAAGCAGAGGCACAAAGGATGAAGTATCTTGCCCAAGGCTGCACAGCCAGAAAGGAGAGGAGAGGGGATTTGAACCACTGGCTCCAAAGTCTGTACCTTTCACACACCTACAACACATGGCTTCCTGAGCCCCCAGGCCCCCTCCCAGCACCTCCCGGGACCCTGAACCTCATTCCCACAGTGTCTCAGCCTGGCCAGGGAAGGGACTGGCCGGCTGATCTCTTACCGCTGAGCCTCCAGACACCTCAAGAGCTCCTGGTCCCGTCTGTCAGCCCCAGCCCTAGGCTGGGGGGGAAAAGGAATGGGGAGGGGGAGGAGAGAGAGATCCCAGCCATTGGCTGCGGAGGTGTGACGTCACCAGAGGGTGGGTGGTGGAGAAACAAACATCCCGCTCCTCCAGCAACATCTATCCGCAAGCGGTGGGGGCCAAGAGACAGCCACCAGCCGCCTCTCTCTTGCCTGGGCCGAGACCTCTGCCATGAGCTCAGCTTCAAGGATTTGCACGTTGACTTCCTCGACTTGGAGAATCAGGACCCCACCCCGGCCCCAGCGTTTCCTGGCTCCAGGACCCCGGTCTGGCCAATGGCCTCTACCGTAAACTCCTTCCACTCCCTCTCCCTGTCAACTTGGGTTCAAATCACAGCTCGACCACTTCCTGGCTGGGTGACCTGCCGCCAGTCACAGCTTCTCTCTGTGGATAGTAAGAGTACCTACCTTATGGGGTTGTGGTGAAGATTAAATGAGTCAAAAGAGACTGAAAATGTAAAACAATGCCTGGCACAGAATGAGGGTTACTAATAAGTATTTGGTATTATTTTTCACACAAATTAAGTGGCTGGCTGGTCTTGCTGGGGGGTTTTGACCCTTTTTGAGTGAAACTGGGTACAGGGGACCCCCAGTTCTCTGTCTAATGGAGTTACTGTTTAGGGGGACACCTATTATATACTAAGTGCCATGCTCAATGCTCAAGCCCTGCTTTTGAATCAAGGGTGTAAAATGGGGTCCTTATGCTCCGCACCCTTTTTTTTTTTGGAGACAAGTTCTTGCCCTGTCGCCCAGGTTGGAGTGCAGTGGTGTGATCATGGCTCACTGCAGCCTCAACCTCCTGGGCTCAAGCAATCCTCCCGACTTAGCCCCCTCAAGTAACTGGGACTACAGGCATGCACCACCATGCCCAGCTAATTTTTGTATTTTTTGTAGAGACGAAGTTTCACCATGTTGCCCAGGCTGGTCTTGAACTCCTGGGCTCAAGCGATCTTCACACTTCGGCCTCCCAAAGTTCTGGGATTATAGGCGTGAGCCACCGCATCCAGCTATGCCCAATTTATAGCTATGTGGCCAGGAAGTGGTGGAGCTGAGGTCCAACCCCTGTTCTCCTGGACCAGAAAAACCCTGCTACACTCTTCTGCCCCTTCCACTTTGCAGACAAGAAGGCTCAGAGAAGGTAAGTGACTCTCCCAAGATCACCATAGCAGGTCATTGGCAGGGGCTCAGATTTGAACCCAGACCTGCCTCACTCCCAAGCCAAGGCTACCAGGCCTCACCCCCATCCCCTGGACCCTGGCCCAGCCCCCAGCCTGCCCTGACTCACCAGACCCCGGGGGGCGGCACAGGGAGCACAGGTACCCCCACATACCACTTGAACCCACCCGGCTGCTGCCTCGGAAGCTCGTCGCTCTCTGAACCCAGGCCCCAAGCCTGGGCTGGGCTGAGGCTGGGGGATTACCCCCAAAGCGCGTGTCAGCAGCTTCTGCCCCATTGTCCAGCCAGGCACAGACACCGGGCCCTGGCCTCCGTCGGCACCCTCGTCCCTCACACCAGCCTGGGTGGCCCCTCTGCAGACCTGTCCCCCATCTCACACCAAGGGGTTGGGGCCTACTTCGGAGGGCATGGGGGACCAGGCCAGGATGGCAGGATCGCGGAATGCTGGGGGCCTCCCTCCCTTCTCTCTGAAATGCCCCCTGCCCACTCTCAGCCACCGAGGAAGGCAGGAATGTGCTGAGCTCTGGGAAATGCCTTCCAGGCCTGGCAGCAACCAAAGGTTGGGGTGTGGCCAGAAGCCAGCCAGAGCCCTCCTCCTGGGAGGGGTAGAAGGGATGGTATGGTTGGGGCTCCCGATGGGCCTGAGGAGACCCTTACCTTGTTGCATTCTCTCTCCTTCATTGATTCACGCAAACGTTCTTTCGTTCCTGCATTCATTCAACAGACACTCACAAGCCCTGTTTAGTGGTAGGTCTTTTGCTGGGCACAGGGGACATCAACAGATCTAACTCCACCCCAGCGGGGAAGGGGCAGACTCAGGAAAGGAGCCTGCAGCAGGTGACATCTGCAGTCAAACTGAATGAGTGGGGCGTGGTGGTGGGCACCTGTAATCCCAGCTACTCCAGAGGCTGAGGCAGGAGAATTGCTTAAACCCGGAAGGCAGAGGTTGCAGTGAGCCGAGATTGTGCCATTGCACTCCAGCCTGGGTGACAGAGTGAGCCTCTGTCTCAAAATAATAATAATATTAAATAATAATAAAATGAAGTCAAACTGGAAGATTGAGGAGGAGGGAGCTAAGGAAATAAGGAAGGAAGGGGGTTCCAGGCAGAGGGACAAATGTGGGCAAAGGACGAGGTGAGAAACAGAGCAGGCCTTCATTCACCGTCAGCAAACATTCAGTGAGCACCTGGTCTTGTGTCCAGTCCCAGGCTGGATGGTGCTGGGGACACAGTGTGACTGGGACAGCTCAGGCCGGCGTCCATACCATTCACAGTCCAGCAGGGAACAAACCCAGAAAAAGGAGGGTTATGATGGGGCAACCATAGGCAGAGAGGTCAAAGCATTGATGGGGAAGTCCAGAAAAGGTGCCTGCCCCAGCCTAGGAAGAGAAATCAGAGAGGGCTTCCTGAAGGAAGTGGCATTTGAGCTTGCACCTGGAGGATATATAGGAATTAACCCAAAGCCATGGGTGGTGAAGGAATGACAGTGTGTTTCAGGTAGCAGGAACAGCCTGTACAAAGGCCCTTTGGGGAAATGGTTAAGGTGAGAGTGTGAGGGAAAGGTAAGAGGAGGTCCAGGGGTCAGCAGGGCCATGAGGAGGGCCCTGAGGAGCTATTGGAGAGACATAGTATTAATAGCACTGAGCTTTTAGGTACGTGAGGGCAGAAAGAGGCTGAGCTATCAGCCAGGCTAGGGTGGGGAAGAAAATCCCCCTCTCTCTGCTCAGGGTCAAACAGAAAAGGGAGGCTGGTACATACCATCCCCTCTCTTCCCTTGTCTCAGAGAGCAGACATCTTTGCTTGTTCTCCGTCTTAGGAGAGAGCATTTAACCTTTTGACATTAAGTAGGACGTTAGTGGTCCGTGTTTTGTAGATACGCTTTATCAGGTTAAGGAAGCTCCTTTCCCTAGTTTGCTGTGAGTTCTTTGTTTTCTTGTTTTTGAGAGATGCAGGTCTCACTATGTTGCCCAGGCTGGCCTCAAACTCCTGGCCTCAAGCAATCCTCCTGCCTTGGCCTCCCAAAGTGCTGACATTACAGGTGTGAGCCACTGTGCCAGGCCCCGGCCTGCTGTGAGTTCTTTTCTTTTGTTTTCTTTTTCTTTTTCTTTTCTTTTCTTTTTTTTTTTTTTTTTGAGACTTCAGTTTTCCCTCTCTCGCCCAGGCTGGAGAGAAGTGGCATGATCTCGGCTTACTGCAAACTTCGCCCCCTGGGTTCAAGAGATTCTCCTGCCTCAGCCTCCCGAGTAGCTGGGATTACAGGCACCTACCACGATACCCAGCTAAGTTTTGTATTTCACACTTGATCTTAGCCAAAAGGCCAAGAAGCGATAATTTTGTATTTTTAGCAGAGATGGGGTTTTGCCATGTTGGCCAGGCTGGTCTTGAACTCCTGACCTCAGGTAATCCACTCGCCTCGGCCTCCCAAACAGCTGGGATTATAGGCGTGAGTCACCACACCTCACCTGTTGTGAGTTTTTATCACGAATGGTGTGTCTCTCTGTTCTCTTTCTCTCTGTCCTTATTCTCTCTTTCTATGTCTTTCCCGGTTTCTTTCTGTCTCATTCTGTCTGTGCATTTCTCTCTCCCTCTCTCTCTCCCTCTGTCGTGCTTTCCCTTACCCGAGGGGGTGTGGCCATGGGAAGCTAAGTTGGGGGTGGCACCGGTGTCCTGGTTCCGGCTGTGGCCACCGCAGTAAACACAGGACATCCTGTGAGGCTAGGGAAGGAGGTGGACGCTTCTCCTCAGGGACAACCCTCTCCGGACCCAGTCTGAGCCAAGCAGGAGCCTTGGCCTGCCCTGCCTGGCCTAGCCACTCCGCCTCACCCAGTCCAACCAAGGGACACTGGTGTCTCCCTCGAGCCCACCCTTCACGCCCACCCCCGCACCCCAGTCCTCTCTCCTGAGCTCCTGGCCCAGGGCCCCAGCAGCTCCATGCCTTCCCTTGGGTGTCTCCCCAGCCTCTTGCACCCCCTGGGTCCCTCCCTGGCTTCAGCCCCAACCTCAGACTTGCTTCTCTCCCCAGTTGCCATCTCAGAGATGGCCCCACTGTCTCCCAGTCCCCTGATTAGAGCCCTAAGCCTGGTCTGAGACCCCTCCTCCATGCCTCGTCAGTCCCACAGCCTGTCTGCTGGGCCTCCTGAGTGCCTCTTCCCTCCTAATAGCTGCTCCGTCCCTCCCCAGATTCTCCACCCCTGGGCTTCTGGGCTCCTGGCCTCCAGTGTCACCTCCCCGACGATGCCGCCCACCTAGTGAAGGGATCCTTTTACTTCATGGCTCCCCAGTGTCTTCAGAGTTAAGTCCCCCATCCACGGTCCTGTATGCCCTGGCCCCTGCGGACCCTTACAGTCTTGTCATTTACCTTACTGCTTTCCTCCTCCTTCCAGCCAAACCCAGCAGCTAAGAGATCCCCGAAAATGTTGTAGGGTCTCTCTCTCAGTGACCCTTGCTGTTTCCTTGCCCACCAGAACAATAGTTCTTTGGGGTTACTGTTCAGATACTGTTACTGTTTCAGTTTATAGGTGAGGACCCCGAGGCTCAGAGAAGTTAAGTACCTTGCCTAGAGTCACACAGCCACAGAGGGGCAACTCTTTTCTTTTCTTTCTTTCCCTTCCTTTTTTCTTCTTTCTCTCTCCTTCCTTTATTTCTTCCTTCCTTACTTCCTCTCTCTCTTTCTTCCTTCCTTCCTTCTTTCCTTCCTTCCTTCCTCTCTCTCTTTTCCTTCCTTCTTTCCTTCCTTCCTTCCTCTCTCTCTTTTCCTTCCTTCCTTCCTTCCTTCCTTCTTTCTTTCTGACAGGGTCTTGTTATGTCTCCCAGGCTGGAGTGCAGTGGTACAATCATGGTTCATTGCAGCCTTTAACTCCTGGCCTCAAGTGATCTTCCCACCTCAGCCTCCTGAGTAGCTGGGACTACAGGCATGAGCCATCGCATCTGGCCAAAGCTGGGGTTCAAACCCAGCCAGTCTGGCTTTCAGGAACAAACTCTTCTCACCAGCTTACTGCTTCAGTAACATCTCTGTTAGATTTCTGCAATGTGCTAGGACTGCATACCATAGGTGCTCAATAATTGTTTTTAAAATTTTGTTTTGTTTGGTTTTTTTGAGATGGAGTCTCGCTCTGTCACCAGGCTGGAGTGCAGCGGCGCGATCTCGGCTCACTGCAACCTCCGCATCCCGGGTTCAAGTGATTCTCCTGCCTCAGCTTCCTGAGTAGCTGGGACTACAGGTGCGCGCCACCATGCCCAGCTAATTTTTGTATTTTTTAGTAGAGACAGGGTTTCACAGTGTTGGCCAGGATGGTCTCCATCTCTTGACTTTGTAATCCACCTGCCTCGGCCTCCCAAAGTGCTGGGATTACAAGCATTAACCACCACGCCTGGCCGCCCAATAAGTGTTTAACGAATAGGGACAGAGATAGAAGGTGAGCCTTGGAAGGTACAGAGTTCAGACCCCAGATAATTGCGGTAATAAGGGCGCAGGGGCAGGGGAGAGATGTGCTCAGATTTACCCTTTACATATGGATAGGCACACAGTAGGTGTGTGCTCATAAATTTTTGCTGAATGAGGGACAGGAAGAAGGGAGGGAGGAAAAGGAGACCAGATAGCTGGTCACAGCTCTTCCATGTGTCATTGTGAGTGTGTGTGTGTGTGTGTGTATGTGTATGTTTGGGGGGCATTCCTGTGAATGCCATGGAGGAAAGCTGGCCTAGGGAGTGCCATGGCGGGCATACACAGAGGCTCTGTGAAAGGTGGCAGCAGCGCCAGGGCTGGTGGCTTAGCTAGGAATGGTGTGGGCCCTGGAGTCTGCTGGCCAAGGTTGTGTGGCCTCCTGGGGTTGAGCCTGAGGGTGGAGCAGCACACCAGAGCCAGGGAGCCTGCACAACCCATCTGGGGGTCAGACATGGGGAGAGAGGCGCAGGTCCTCACACATGAGCCATTCATAAACCTGAGGGCACCAGGCAGATGGGACCAGGGCTGATGTAGCTCATATGGTACTTTTGTGTAAAAGACATGCCCCTTCCTGGAGGCACTTGACCTCCATCTGCTGGGAAACTTGTAATAAATAGGTCAATGCAGGGTACCTGGAACATGTGTGGCAGCCCCTTACATATAGAGTCTAAATGCAGTGCACAACCTATGCAACTGTACCTAGAGGCTCTGGGGAGAGGGGCCATCACCGGCAAAGCAGGCACAGGGGCAGACGGAAGGATCAGTTCACTGCATATTGGGCCTTGGAGACATCAGAAACAGATCCTTAGCTGGGCACAGTGGTTTGTGCCTGTAGTCCCAGCTACTCCGAGGGCTGAGGCCAGAGGATCCCTTGAGCCCAGAAGTTCAAGGCTGTACAGAACTATGATCACTCCTCTTTACAGACACTGCTCTCCAGCCTGGGCAACATAGTGAGACCCAATCTCTGAAAAAGGGGGTAAAGGAAATAATAAGAAACAGGCCCACGGGAATCCCAGCACTTTGGGAGGCTGAGATGGAAGGACTGCTTGAGCCTAGGGGTTCGAGACCAACCTGGACAACATAGGGCAACACTGTCTCTACAAAAATTTTAAAAAATCGGCCAGGCACAGGGGCTCACGCCTGTAATCCCAGCACTTTGGGAGACTGAGGCAGGGAGGATCACTTGAGATCAGGAGTTCAAGACTAGCCTGGCGAACATGGTGAAACCCTGTCTCTACTAAAAACACAAAAAAATTAGCCGGGCATGGTGGCGGGCACCTGTAATCCCAGCTACTCGGGAGACTGAGGCAGAATTGCTTGAACCCAGGAGGCGGGAGCTGCAGTGAGCCAAGATTGCGCCATTGCACTCCAGCCTGGGCAACAGAGCGAGAATCAGTCTCAAAATAAATAAATAAATATAAAAATAAAAATCAGCTGGGCGTGGTGGCACACACCTGTAACCTCTGCTAATCGGGAGGCTGAGGCGGGAGGATTGCTGAAGCCCAGGAATTCGAGGCTGTAGTGAGCTATGATCGCGCCACCGCATTGTCCAGCCTGGGCGAGATTCCATCTAAGAGAAGAGAGAAGAGGAGAGGAGAGGAGAGAAGAAAGAGAAGAGAAGAGGCCCACAGACTGTTGTAAACAGAGGGCGTTCATGATCCCTCGACCACTGGACAGGTGTCCAGGGAACGAAGAAGGCGGCATCGCAGAGCCCTATTAGGCACCAGGGGGCGGTGCTGAGCTCAGCCCAGGCGCCCAAGTTTTGAGTCTGCGGTGAAGCAGTCAGAGTCCCATTTGCCCAGGGCCTGGAGTCACTCGGGGTTGGAGTCAGGCGCCTGGAAGACCCTCAGCCTGGACGCCAGCTCCCCGCAGACCATTTTCAGCCCCTTCCGCGGCCCGCCTCATCCACTTCCAGAAATGGGCACAACTTCCTCTGCTCCTCCAGGAAGCGCCACTCTGCCCGCCCCTTCCCGGACCCTGGGGCCCGACCCGGGCTCCCCGTCTGGCCGAGCTCCACCCCGCCTCTGCCTCCCCGAGGCTTCTGGCCAGAGGCGAGGCTCTGGGACCCCACGATGGCGGCGTTTCCCTCACTCAAGGCCCTGCTGGCCCCTCAGGTCACCGTTCTGCCCCTCGGGTCACCGTCCAGCCCCCTGCGCCTCTCTGCAAGCGCACCCGCAGTTTTCACGGTGACACTCCCTCCCCTCCGTGCACCCACCCCAGGCTCCGCCCTGTCCCTGCGGCCGTCAGGAAGGACGCAGCCTGGGTCCCGTGCCAGGCCTCTGAGTGTGCGGCCCCTCCCAGCCAGGCCTGGAATGCGGCTGGACCGCGGGGGCGGCCGCTGACACCCGGCGCTCCAGCCAGGCCCAGCACACGGGCAGGTGGCCCCAGCTCGCTCGGGTCTGGGTTTCTTCTAGAAGGAAGGCACAGCTGCCTGCCCTGAGCGCCCTCTCTGCAGTCCAGCTACCAAGCCTAGTGGCTTTATTTCAGACACAGCCTCCAAGCGGCCCTAGCCTTTGCCCAGAAATTTGAGACTGGGAGTGGATTTTGTTTTTTAAAATGGGCTGTAGTCCCCCTTTCCTTCCTCATTTTCCTGGAGAGCCACTCTCAGGGCTCCTTGGAGAGGATCTGTCCAGGATCCAGGTTTTGTGTTTTTATTTCCGGACCATTCTGAAAGCAACCTCCCCTTCTCTCCTCAATAAATACAGGTAGATTCCATGCGAGGACTTGCTTTCATTTTTAAAAAGTGGCCTTGACTTCCTGCTAGCAAGGAAAATAAATAAAATTTAAGAAAAAAAAAAGGCCGGGTACGGTGGCTCACGCCTGTAATCCCAACACTTTGGGAGGCTGAGACAGGAGATCCAGACCATCCTGGCTAACACGGTGAAACCCTGTCTCTACAAAAAATATAAAAAATTAGCCGGTCCCAGCTTATCGGGAGGCCTAGGCAAGAGAATCGTTTAAACCCAGGAGGTGGAGGTTGCAGTGAGCCAAGGTCATGCCACTGCATTCCAGCCTGGGCGACAGAGTAAGACTCTGTCTCAAAGTCATTTAAACCCAGGGGTGGAGGTTGCGGTGGAGGCCAAGGTCATGCCACTGCATTTCCAGCCTCTGGGCGACGGAAATAAAGGCTCTGTCTCAAAAAGCCTGGGTGCGTTGGCTCTTTTCAATCCCAGCACTTTGGGAGCCAGGCGGGTGAGATCATGAATTCGGAGATGGGAACCCAAAGCTCCTATCTGGCTAAGCACCATCGTCTTTTATTCTGCCTAGACCCTGTCTCTACTAAAAAGCCAAAAAGGCTACCGACATGGTGAAGGCAGACCTGTAGTCCCATGCAGGAGTCTGGAGGAGCCAGAATGGGTGAACCCAGGAGGCGGAGCGTGCAGTGAGCCGAGATCGAGCCACTGCTCTCCAGCCTGGGCAACAGAGCAAGACTCCGTCTCAAAAAAAAAAAAAAAAAAAAAAGTGGCCTGGTAGGAGGATCGCTTGAGCCCAGGGGTTTGAGGCTGTAGTGAGCCATGATCGGACCACTGTACTTCAACCTGGGCGACAGAGCAAGACCCTATTTCAAAAAAAAAAAAAGAAAAGTAAGTTCATAATTTAAAACCTACCTCAAGTGATGATCTTGGAGCCTCGGTTTTCTCACCTGTAAAATGGGGATGATAATAAGACTACCGATCTTGTAGGGCTGTTATAGGATTAAATGAGTTAACACAGTCAAGTACTTAGAACTGTGCCTGGTAAACGGTCTACGCCCAATAAAATGTTTGATGTTTTTATCTTGCCTTCACATTACCCAGAGACAAAGAAGCACACGGATTTGAGATTTCCCAGGACTGGTTTTAATTTGAAAAATCTGATTGGGGTCTCTTCCCATATCAGAGAAGGAACAGCCCAAGCTATGACCCCAGGGCCAGGGGATTCAGTCCGCCACCAGACCCTGTCATTCCATCACTAGGGGGTAATCCCAGGCTCCCCCGCAAGCCCTGAGACAGGAGGACGGATGAGAAGTTGCCCAGGACTGGATTCTGTCTCTCCAAAGTGGCCCAAGCCCTGTTCTCTGTACTAGGGAAGCCAGCTGTGTCTTTTCGAGGACAGTTGGTCCAGCCAGCAAGCTCAGTTCAGACACCAGAAAACCATCCCAGCACAAGGGCTCAGCGCCCTGGCCCCGGCGGCCGCTCCAGTGCCTGTGTGCCCACCAGCACGTCCATGAGGTAGTCCAGTTCGGCCTCGTCCAGCTCCGGAGCTTCCTCTTTGCCCGGCCCATCCTCAGGACCTGGTTTGAGGCCCTCAGAGGCTGGTGCCCAAAGTTCATTGTCATACATAGAGGTGTCAATATCCTCAAACAGGCCCTCGAGCCCATCGTCCAGTAGACAGCCAGTGGCTGGGCCCAGCAGGTCCAAGGCACCCAGGCTGGGCGCTGCTCCCCCGATGCTACGGCCTGGTGGCCCCTCGTCTGCTAGGGGTTGGGGAGCCTGACTCAGGCCTTCAATGTGGCTGAGGTCCTCCAGGAGGCTGGCCATGGAGGCTGAGAGGGCAGCGTCTGAGCTTGCCAGTAGGTTGTCAGCCACACTGGGGGCAGCAGGTGGGCTGGGCACAGGTGGCAGGGCAGCCGCGGGTGCCATGGACGCCTGGATGCGCCGCAGAGTGTTTACCACCAGCACCAGGTGCCGCAGGTCCGGCTCACTCTGCTGCAGGCTGTGGTGGAGCTTGAGCACCGAGAGGTCAAAGAGGGAGCTAGAGGCCACAGCTGGGGGTGCCTGTGCCACCGATGCATGGCCAGGATCCAGCCACCAGGCGTCGACTGCCAGAGGTTCCTTCTCCTCCTCCTCCTCCCGTTTCCGCTTCAGACCCTTGCTCAGCATCTGCAGAGGGCAGGGAGTTATGGAGTTACAGTCAGTTATAGAAAACAAATGTTCAGTTCAAAGCCTGGATCTGACAGTTGCTACAGGTAGGATCTTGGGCAAGTCACTTAACCTCTCTGTGTCTAGCTTTTCTTAGGGAACTTTAAAGATATAGACAATTTTTATTTAATTGCATATCTATATTTATAGATTATTATTATTATTATTTTGAGATAGAGTCTCACTCTGTTGCTCAGGCTGGAGTGCAATGCCGTGATCTCAGCTCATTGCAACCTCTGCCTCACGGGTTCAAGTGTTTCTCGTGCCTCAGCCTCCCCAAAAGCTAGGATTGCAGGCGCACGCCACCATATCTGGCTAATTTTTATATTTTTAGTAGGGGCGGGGTTTCACCATGTTGGCCAGCCTGGTCTCGACCTCCTGGACCTTAAGTAATCCGCCCACCTCTGGCTCCCAAAGTGCTGGGATTACAGGTGTGAGCCACCACACCCAGCCTATAGACTTTAAAAAAAAATTTTTTTTTTTTTTTTTTTTTGAGACAGTCTCTCTCTCTGTTGCCCAGGCTGGAGTGCAGTGGTGAGATCTCCACTCACTGCAAGCTCCGCCTCCCGGGTTCACACCATTCTCCTGCCTCAGCCTCCCACATAGCTGGGACTACAGGCGCCCGCCACCGCGCCCGGCTAATTTTTGTATTTTTAGTAAAGATGGGGTTTCATCATGTTAGCCAGGATGGTCTCGATCTCCTGACCTCATGATCCACCCATCTCGGCCTCACAAAGTGCTGGGATTACAGGCATGAGCCACCGCGCCCGGCCTTAAATTTTTAATTTTGTATTTAAGTATATTTATAGACTTTTTAATCTGAAAAAAGAGATGGGGTCTCACTATATTGCCCAGGCTGGTCTCAAACCCCTGGCCTGAAGTGATCCTCCCCCCTCAATCAATAAACACTCTTTTTTTTCCCCCTTTTATTTTTTGTAGAGACAAGGTCTCACTATGTTACCCAGGGTGGTCTCAAACTCTTTGCCTCAAGCCATCCTCCCGCCTCAGCCTCCCAAAGTACTGGGATTACAAGTGTGAGCTGCCATGCCCTGCCAATAAGTACACTTAATGATAACATTATTATTTCTTCAGCGAACCATGTGGAATGACCATTCAACTTTTTCCCTTACAAAAGCAGCTGTTTCACATATTATAATGTTATAAATAATTATATCTAAGTAAGTTATATTATAAATACTAAACTAGTTTCACATAGTTTAACACTTATTGTCTACTATGACTATGTTTCAAACAGTAAATAAATAAGCAAACACAGGAAATGTACAGAGAATTACAGGAAGACACTAAAAGGTCCTGGAGACCTTTTAGATGATCAGAGAAGGCTCCTGTAAGGAGGTGACATTTGAATGGAGCCCTCAGGCCAGAGAAGTCAGCCATGGGAGACCCTGGGAAAAGCATTCCGGGAGGAGGGAACAACAAAAAAAAGGCAAAGAAAAGCCCAGAGGCTGGGGGAATGGGCACAAGCCAGGTCACAGAAAACCACATATGCATTAGTAGGGAGTTTGGATTTTATCCTGAGTGTGGTGGGCAGTCATTAAAGGAATTTGAGCACGGAGGGAATGGGGGTGTGAGCTGATTAGGTTTCCGGAAGATCCCCCCATGGCTGCTTCGAGGAATACTGTAGGGGGCAAAAAGAGGGGGGATCTGAGACCCACTAGTAGGCTGTACTGGTTTGGGACTGACGATGGTGATGGCCTGGAGCAGGAGCTGGTAGTGGGTATGGAAGGAAGTCGGTCGAGTCAGGATTTCTTTGGGAGGCAGAATAGACAGGGCTTGTCGAGAAATCGTGATCGGCACCGGGGTCAGTCACTGAGATAAGTTTGAGGGTCCACTCTTTTCTTGGAGTGGCGGGGGTAGGGCTGGATGGAGTTTTGGACCCCTGGCGCTACCTACTTTTTTGGGCCAGGAACACTTTAGAGTCCAGTTCTGGGACCCTGCCTAGCAAGATTTTAAGAGTGGCCCACCACACTACTCAAAACTGGGTCTTCGTCCCCTTCCCCGCAGTCCGGGGAGTCCGGAACCGCAGGAATTCCGCCCCCACCCCCGACTCCGCCCCCAAGTCCCGGCGCCCCCTGGCGGTGCCCAGGCCGGCTTTCCCCTGGGGATTCTGGCCCCTCTGACCCCAGAACCCCTTCTACTGCCCCCCTTCCCGGCTGTGATTCCTGCAGGCCTCCCCGGCGCCGTGCGAGCTAGGACCCTAGGCGGGCTGTTCTCTGCGCCCGGCCTCCGCTCGCTTCCGGCAGTGGAGGCGGCTCCTCCCGAAGCGGCGGCGGCGGGGGCGGGTGAGTCACGCAGCCGGAGCCAAGGAGCCGGCGCCTCCGCCCCCTTCTCGGACTGCGGCGTGATTCACCCGGCCCGGCCGGGGCAGACAGCACGTAGAGGCCCGCGCGTCTCGATCCCGGGCAGCCCCGGCGGGCACCTGTCGGACCCAGGGATCGAACTCCGTGAAGGACCCGGCCGCTGGTACCCCTTTTCTTCCCAGGCCCCTTCATTTACATACCCTGCTCACTAGCGGCCAATCAGAACGAAGAGGTAGCCACCCACAACCAATCAGGAAACGGCAGCGGCAGCATCGCTTGCTCGCTCTCCTCCGGCAACCGGCGCCTGGGTCGCGAGACGCAGTTCTGACTTCGGCTCACGACTCCAGACTCCTAACTACCCTTAGCGACCGCCCACTCTCGTGGCTGCCCCGCCCTCCGCCCCAGGGATTGGCCCTCGACGGTGATGGGCGGAGCCTGTAAAGGGCGGATTCTGAAGGAGGGGCTTCTGGGCGCATGCCCGGGCAGCTGCGCGAGTGAGGGGTGGAGAGAGGTGGCTTTTTACTCTGGGGGACGGGGGCGAGTGGGAGCTTTTGCCTCTCAAAGTACGAGCCCCTCACAACTACCCATGCACCTGCCAAACCCGGCAATTAAGCTTCTTACACATCCACCCCCGACAGTGGTCTACACTACAGATATGCCCGGGTTCAAATTCCGACTCCGGATTCCCCACTCACTCGATGCGTGACCTTGGAGAAATGATCAACCTCTTCAAGCTACACAAAGTTAAATGGGGATCGTCTTGCATACCTCTTGACAAGAAAGTTTAAATAGGATCGTATCTATAAGAACACAATACCACACTCAAGCAATGCTGGACAGTTGGACTTAATTGTGGTTAAGGGCGGCAGTGAGGTGGGAGTGCGGAATCACATCCCGGGCTCCATTCCCTAAGCAGCTGTGTGACCTGGGGCAAGTGTTTTAATCCCTTCGGGTCTTTTTCTCCTTTAACATGAGAGAAAATAGCCCCTAGTTTAGAGGATTGTTTTAAGGATTAAATAAAACAATTCATGCAAAATCCTCAGAGTGGGGTGCAATGTGTTTTGTTTTTTAATTTTATTTATTTATTTATTTATTTATTTAAGACAGATTCTCACTCCGTCGCCCAGGCTGGAGTGCAGTGGCACAATCTCAGTTCACTGTAACCTCCGCCTCCCAGGTTCAAGCAATTATCCTGCCTCAGCCTCCTGAGTAGCTGGGAATACAGGGGTGTGCCACCATACCCGGCTAATTTTTGTATTTTTAGTAGAGGTGGGTTTTCACCACGTTGGCCAGGCAGGTCTCAAATTCCTCACCTCAGGTGATCCGCCCTCTCAGAGTACTGGGATTAGAGGCGTGAGATACCGCGCCCAGCTGCCTTTTTTTTTTTTTTCTTTACTTTTTATTTTATTTTATTTTGTTTTTGAGACAGGGTCTCGCTCTGTCACCCAGGTTGGAGTGTAGGGGTGCCATCTCAACTCACTACAGCCTAGACCTCCAGGGTTCAAGCCATCCTCCTGCCTCAGACCTCCAAGCAGCTGGGACTCCAGGCACATGCCACCATGCCTGGTTAGCAACATGTTTCCGTGTTAGCAGTAATAGCTGTTGTAATAAGACAAGCTTTTAGTTCAAGGTGAATTAGACATGCAGGATGAGGCTAGAGGTAGACAGGGTATAATACTCCTCCCTTGGCTGGATGCAGTGGCTCACACCTGAATACTCTCTCACCTAGATTTAATTGATAGTTGTTGGCCAGGCAACAACTGTAATCCCAGTACTTTGGGAGGCCAAGGCAGGAGGGTCACTTGAGTCCAGGAGTTCAAGATCAGCCTGGGCAACATAGTGAGATCTCCTCACTACAAAAAAATTTAAGAATTAACCAGGCGTGGGCTGGGTGTGGTGGCTCGTGCCTGTAATCCCAGCACTTTGGGAGACGGAGGTGGGCAGATCACGAGGTCGGGAGTTTGAGACCAGCCTGGCCAACATGGTGAAACCCTGTCTCTACTAAAAATACAAAAAATTAGCCAGGCAAGGTGACGGGCACCTGTAATCCCAGCTACTCAGGAGGCTGAAGCAGGAGAATCGCTTGAACCAAGGAGGCGGAGGTTGCAGTGATCCAAGACAGCACCACTGCACTGCAGACTGGGCAACAGAGCAAGACTCTGTCTCAAAAAAAAAAAAAAAAAAAAGATTTAGCCAGGTGTGGTAGCATGTTCTTGTGGTCCCAGCTGCTGGGGGTGCTGAGGTGGGAGGATTCCTTGAGACCAGGAGGTCAAGGCTGCAGTGAGCCATGTTCATGCCACTGCACTCTAGTCTGGGTAACAGAACAAGACCCTGTATCAAATAAAAAAAAAAAGAAAGAAAGAAAGAAAAAGTAATAGTTGGTAACATTGTGTGAAGTTGCCTTTATCTGCATATGTATATATATTGTTTCTTTTGCTAAACCTTTGGTGAGTAAGTTGCAAGCATCTTGATATTCTACCCTTAAGAGCTCAGCAGGCATCTCTTAAGAATAAGGACATCAGACGCTGTGCTTTGGCTCACACCTGTAATCCCAGCACTTTGGGAGGCCGAGGCCAGTGGATCACCGAAGGTCAGGAGTTTGAGACCAGCCTTACCAATATGATGAAACCCCGTCTCTACTAATAATACAAAAATTAGCTGGGCATGGTGGCATGTGCCTGTAATCCCAGCTACTCAGGAGGCTGAGACAGGAGAATCGCTTGAACCTGGGAGGCATAGGTTGCAGTGAGCTGAGATCGCGTCATTGCACTCCAGCCTGGGCAATAAGAGGAAAACTCCATCTCAAAAAAAAAAAAAAAAAAAAAAAGAATAAGGATATTCATGTACAAGCCACAAAAAATACTATTTCACATCTAATAGAATAAAGAATTACACAATACCACCTAATATCTAGTCTATATTCAACTCTCTCCAACTGACCTGAGAATGTCCTTTATAGTTGCTTTCTTTTCTCCAAAATCAGGATCCAATGAAGGTTCACATGCTAATTTGGTTGTAATGAAGAAATTACATACTGTATTTTATTCTCAAATATTCCCCCACCCAAATCCTTTTTTTTTTGAGACAAAGTCTCAATCTGTCGCCCAGGCTGAGTGCAGTGGCGCGATCTTGGCTCATTGCAACCTCCACCTCCCAGGTTAAAGTGATTCTCCTGCCTCAGCCTCCCGAGTAGCTGGGATTACAGGTGTGTGCCACCACGCCTGGCTAATTTTTTTGTATTTTCAGTAGAGACAGGATTATGCCATGTTGGCCAGGCTGGTCTCAAACACCTGACCTCAGGTGATCCACCCGCTTTGGCCTCCCAAAGTGCTGGGATTACAGGCATGAGCCACCACACTCAGCCTCAAATCGTTTTTTATGTTTTCTTGACATCGAATTTCTGGCAAAACAGCCTAGTCATGCTGCATAGTGTCCCACATTCTGGATTTGTCTGACTGTGTTTAATTTGTTCCTCTCTGTTTCCAATAAGCTGGAGGTTGGGTCTAGAGGCCTGGTGAGATTCTGCTTATGCAGTGAACAGGTAGACTCCACAGGGTATGTCCTAATCCTTATTAATTACTTCCTAATCCTAATGCATTATAGCAGGTGGCACCCAGTGTCAGGATGTCCCACCATTGGTAATGCAGAGTTTCATCACATGATTAAGATTGCGAGGGTTTGGCCAGCTGCAGTGGCTCACGCCTGTAATCCCAACACTTTGGGAGGCCGAGGCGGGTGGATCACGAGGTCAGGAGTTCAAGACCAGCCTGGCCAACGTGGTGAAACCCCGTCTTTACTAAAAATACAAAAATTAGCCAGGCATGCTGGTGCGCGCCTGTAGTCCCAGCTATTCATGAGGCTGAGGCAGGAGAATTGCTTGAATCCAGGAGGCAGAGGTTGCAGTGAGTCGAGATCATGCCACTGCACTCCAGCCTGGATGATGGAGCGAGACTCTGTCCAAAAAAAAAAAAAAAGATTGTGAGGGGTACATCATAAAATACATTTATCCTTTCTAGTTAGCAAATAACCTTTGGGATGATGCTTTAGAGCCTGTCAAGCGCCAAGGCAGGAGCTTGAGCCCAGGAGGTTTTTTTTTTTCTGAGAAGGAGTCTCACTCTGTCGCCCCGGCTGGAGTGTAATGGCGTAGTCTTGGCTCAATGCAACCTCTGCCTCCCGGGTTCAAGCAATTCTCCTGCCTCAGCCTCCTGAATAGCTAGGACTATGGGCACATGCCACTATGCCTGGCTAATTTTTGTATGTTTAGTAGAGATACGGTTTCACCATGTTGGCCAGGCTGGTCTCAAACTCCTGACCTCAGGCAATCTGCCTGCCTTGGCCTCCCAAAGTGCTGGGATTACAGGCGTGAGACACCATGCCTGGCCTTTTAAAATTTTTTTTGAGATGAAATCTCTCTGTCACCCAGGCTGGAGTGCAGTGGCACAATCTCAGCTCACTGCAACCTCTGCCTCCCATGCTAAACGATTCTCCTGCCTCAGCCTCCTGAGTAGCTGGGATTATGGGCATGCACCACCATGCCTGGCTAATTTTTGTATTTTTAGTAGAGACGGAGTTTCAGCATGTTGGCCAGGCTGGTATCGAACTCCTGACCTCAGGTGATCCGCCCACCTCAACCTCCCAAAGTGCTGGGATTACAGGCGTGAGCCACTGTGCCTGGCCAGAGCCCAGGAGTTTGAGACTAGCCTGGGCAACACAGCAAGACCCAATCTCCACAAAATACTGTTTGTTTGTTTTTTCTTTTCTTTTCTTTTTTTTTTTTTTTAAAGACAGAGCCTTGCTCTGTCGCCCAGGCTGGAGTGCAGTGGCGCAATCTTGACTCACTGCAAGCTGTGCCTCTCGGGTTCACGCCATTCTCCTGCCTCAGCCTTCCAAGTAGCTGGGACTACAGGAGCCCACACCACGCCCGGCTAATTTTTTTGTATTTTTTAGTAGAGACGGGGTTTCACTGTGTTAGCCAGGATGGTCTCGATCTCCTGACCTCGTCATCTGCCTGCCTCAGCCTCCCAAAGTGCTGGGATTACAAGCGTAAGCCACCGCGCCCGGCCAAAATACTGGTTTTTTGTTTTTGTTTTTGTTTTTGTTTGTTTTTGAGATGGAGTCTTGCTCTGTCGCCAGGCTGGGGTGCAGTGGCACTATCTACAGAATACTGTTTTTAAAAACTTCTGCTAGCATGGTGGCATGCACCTGCAGTCCCAGCTTCTTGGCAGGCTGAGGTGGATCACTTGAACCCAGGAGTTTGAGGCTGCAGTGAGCCATGATTGCACTAGTGCACGCCAGCCTGGGCAACAAAGTAAGACCCCCAAAAGATCCTGTTTTCTACTAACTTTTCACCCAATGGTTTGAGCATTCATTGATAATTGCTGCCTGAATGTACTGTAGTTAGCATTTTTGAGAACTTACTTTGGCCAGGAGCTTTATTCAAAACTAAAAGCTCTTCCCACAGCTCCCGAATTAACAAATGAGCTACTTGAAGAAGGTAAGTCTCATTGTCAGTTTATGCGATGAGTATTTTTTCACTCTTGTTGCCCAGGCTGGAGTGCAATGGTGTGGTCTTGGCGCACCACAGCCTCTGCCTCCCGGGTTTAAGCGATTGTCCTGCCTCAGCCTCCCGAGTAGCTGGGATTACCGGCATGCGCCACCACACCCGACTAATTCTGTATTTTTAGTAGAGACGGGGTTTCTCCATGTTGGTCAGGCTGGTCTTGAACTTCTGACCTTAGGTGATCTGCCTGCCTCGGCCTCCCAAAGTGCTGGAATTACAGGCGTGAGCCACCACGCCCGGTCCACGCCTGGCTAATTCTTAAATTTTTTTGTAGTGACGAGACCTCACTATATTGCCCGGGCTGATCTTGAACTGCTGGACTCAAGTGACCCTCCTGCCTTGGCCTCCCAAAGTACTAGGATTACAGTTGTTCCCTGGCCAACAACTATCAAATAAACCTAGGTAAGATAGTATTCAGATGCTCAGAATACTTTTTTCCCCCATCTTTTCTATGTGCTTGAATTTTTTATAATAAAATTAAGGTAAGATGCTAATTAAAACCAGGCCCCTGCTAGGCAAATTCACATTTTCTGCCCTCCAGAATCCATTTTTACGGCTGGCAAAAAGGAGGCCTGGACCTGGAGTCTCCCAGTGGCTCACTCATACACTGAAGGAAAGGGAAAAGGCTCAGAGCATTGGCTCGTGCCTGTAGTTCCAGCTGCTTCAGAGGCTGAGGTGGGAGGATAGCTTGAACCTGGAAGACAGAGGTTGCAGTGAGCCGGAATCAGGCTGCTGCACTCCATCCTGGGCGACAGAGCAAGATTCTGTCCAAAAAAAAACAAGAACAAGAACTCAGAGGAATCATCTGATTAACATATATTTATTAAGCACCTACTATGTGGTGGCCACTGTTGTAGATGGTGAGGATACAGCACTGGATAAACATTTTTAGTAGAGATGGGGTTTCACAATATTGGTCTCGAACTCCTAACCTCAGGTGATCTGCCCTCCTCGGCCTCCCAAAGTGCTGGGATTACAGGCATGAGCCACCGCGTCTGGCCAGTTTTTTAAAAATTTTATTTGTAGAAGCAGATTATCTCCGTGTTGCCCAAGCTGGTCCTGAACTCCTGGGCTCAAGTGATCCTCCTGCCTCCGACTCCCAAAGTGCTGGGATTACAGAGGTGAGCCACCTGGCTGGGTCTACTTCTTTTGTTTCATCAGGTCTCCGCTGAATTGTCACCTCTTCAGACATAACACATCCTCCTCCCCAAAGCGGCACATCTCTTGGCTCACTGCAACCTCTGTCTCCTGGATTCAAGCAATTCCTACCTCAGCCTACCGAGTAGCTGGGATTACAGGTGCCTTGCCACCATGCCCGGCTAATTTTTCTTTTTTTTAATAGAGACGAGGGTTTCACCATGTTGGCTAGATTGGTCTCCAACTCCTGACCTCGAGTGATCCACCCGCCTGGGCCTCTCAAAGTGTTGGGAATTACAGGTGTGAGCCACTGCGCCCGGCCTGCTTTTTTCTTTTCCTTTGCATTTACCTGCTCCTAAGGTACTAGATAATTTGTGTGTTTTTTTGTTTTGTTTTGAAAGTAGCCGGGCGTGGTGGCTGGCGCCTGTAGTCCCAGCTACTCGGGAGGCTGAGACGGAATTGCTTGAACCCGGGAGGCGGAGGCTGCAGTGAGCCGAGATTGTGCCACTGCCGTCTCAAAAAAAAAAAAAAAAAAAAAAAAAATTAGCCGGGCGTGCCTGTAGTTCCAGCTACTAGGAAGGCTGAAGTAGGAGAATCACCTGAACCTGGAGTTTGAAGCTGCAGTGAGCTATGATCACCCCACTGTACTCCAGCCTGGGCGACAGAGAACGACTCTGCCTCAAAAAACCAACAAACCAAAACACAAACGAGAGAGGCAGGAAAACTAGAGGAAGAGCATTCCAGATAGAGGGGAGAGCCAGTGCAAACGCTCTGAGGTGCTGTCTGTCAGGAGGCAAGGCCAGGGCAGCTGGACTGGGGTGGACTGGGAGCTGCTGGGAAGGAGGTCCGAGAAGTGAGTGAGGCCTTTTAGCCTACTCTGTGGACCTTTGTTTTTTATTCCGAGCGGGATGAGAAGACCCTGGAAGATGAAACGATGAGAAAAATAATTTCCCTTTCTGTTCAGTGACTTGAAGAAAACAAAATAAGACGGCATAATCGCCTGTAACCAGGGTGGTCCTAGAGAGAGATTCTTCGAGGCGTTGACATTGGAGCTGGGAGCAGAAAATGGAGACGGAGCCAGGAATTCAAAGGCTGGGGGAAGGGAGAAGAAGAGAGGCCGGGCCTGGGGAAATGAAACCATCAGCGAAGCCACCGGGCCCGGCAGGCCTGGAGAGAAGCCTCCGCCCGCTGGGGCAGGAGGGAGGGGGGTCGGGAGGCGCGGCCCGCCCCGTCCGGCCTCTGGGGAGGGAGGAGGCGCCAGGCCGGCTCCGGGCCGCGGCCGCCTCCCGGGTACCCCGGCCGGCCCAGGGCGGAGGGTGGGCAGCGGGGAGGGACCTGACCTTCCCGCCACGCCCAGGGCGGGTCGCGGGCCCATCCCCCGCCGCGGAGGAGGGCAGGTTGGGGAACGTGGACACTGCCCTCGGGGACTCGGTTCGTTCTGCAGGGCCAGCCTTTCCACTTCTGTGGCCAGTTCTTTTTAACAACTGCGGTGTTAAGGAAGGCGCTGGGCCTCTCGGAGCCTCAGTTTTCTCATCTGGAAAGGAGGTGCTCCTCTTACTGGCCTTATCGCGGTGCTAAGGAACTATGAGGTTTCCCTCCCCTTCAGGGCAGTCAGAGAGCTGCAGGGAAGGGGGAGGGCGGGACACGGTGGCTCACTTTTTTGTTTTTGTTTGTTTCCAGACGAAGTCTTGCTCTGTCGCCCAGGCTAGATTGCAGTGGCGCCATCTCGGCTTACTGTAACCTCCGCCTCCCGGATTCAAGCAATTCTCCTGCCTCAGCCTCCCGAGTGGCTGGGATTACAGGCGTCCGCCACCACACGGGGCTAATTTCCAGTAGAGACGGGGTTTCACCATGTTGGCCAGGCTGGTCTCGAACTCCTGACCTCGTGATTCGCCTGCCTCGGCCTCCCAAAGTGCTGGGATTACAGACGTGAGCCACCGCGCCCAGCCTGTTCATTTTTGAAATGGAGTTTCGCTCTTGTTGCCCAGGTTGGAGTGCAGTGGCCCCATCTCAGCTCACTGCAATCTCCGCCTCTTGGGTTCAAGCGATTCTCCTGCCTCAGCCTCAGGAGTAGCTGGGATTACAGGCACCCACCACCTTGCCCAACTAATTTTTGTATTTTTAGTAGAAATCGGGTTTCACCATGTTGGCCAGGCTGATATTGAATTCCTGACCTCAAGTAATCTGCCTGCCTCAGCCTCCCAAAGTGCTAGGATTGCAGGAGTGAGTCAGGGCGCCCTACCTGTTTTTGTTTTTGAGAAGGGGTCTGGCTCTGTAGCCCAGACTGGAGTGTAGCAGCGGGATCTCCTCTCACTGCAACCTCTGCCCATCCTGGGCTCAAGCGATCCTTCTACCTCAGTCTCATGAGTAGCTGGGACTACAGGCGAGCACCACCACCCCAGTTTTGTTTGTGTGTTTGCTTTTTTGTTTTTGTTTCTGTTTGTTTGTTTTTATTTTAGTAGAGACAGGACCTCAGGGCCTTGTCATGTTGCCCCAGGCTGGTCTCAAACTCCTGGGCTCAAGCAATCTGACTGCCTTGGCCTCCCAAAGTGCTGGGATTACAGGGGTGAGCCAATTTGCCTGGCCCTTCTTCAGGTCTTTACCCAAATGTCACCTTGTCTCTGAAGCCCTATCTGGCCATCCTATGTAAATAGCAACACTCCCCTTACTCCCTGACTCCCCCCCGCCCCCACAGCATTTATCACCACCTGGCCGACTTACACATTTTCACTTCTTTTTTTTTTTTTTTTTTTTTTTTGAGACAGTCTTGCTCTGTTGCCCAGGCTGGAGTGCAGTGGTGTGATCTCGGCTCACTGCAACCTCCGCCTTCCAGGTTCAAGTGATTCTCCTGCCTCAGCCTCCTGAGTAGCTGGGACTACAAGTGTGCATCACAATGCCCAGCTAATTTTTGCACTTTTAGTAGAGATGGGGTTTGACCATGTTGGCCAGGCTGACCTCAAATTATCCACCCACCTTGGTTGGCCTCCCAAAGTGTTGGGATTACAGGTGTGAGCCCCCACATCTGGCCTTCTTTTTCTTTTTATTTACTTAATTATTTTTGAGACAGAATTTTGCTCTTGTTGCCCAGGCTGGAGTGCAGTGGCCTGATCTTGGTTCACTGCAACCTCCATCTCTCGGGTTCAAGCGATTCTCCTGCCTCAGCCTCTGGAATAGCTGGAAGTACAGGTGCCCACCACCACGCCCAGCTAATTTTTTGTATTTTTAGTAGAGAGGGGATTTCACTGTGTTGGTCAGTCTGCTCTTTAACTCCTGACCTCAGGTGGTCCACCCACCTTGGCCTCCCAAAGTGTTGGGATTACAGGTGTGAGCCACGGCACCCGGCCCCATTTATTTATTTATTTATTTATTTATTTAGAGTGGGAGTCTCACTCTGTCGCTCAGGCCGGAGTGCAGTGCTGTGATCACAGCTCACTGTAACCTCCAACTCCTGAGCTGAAGGGATCCTCCCACCCAAGTCTTCTGAATAGCTGGGACTAGCGTGCCCAGGTAATTTTTTTTTTTCATTGTTTTAGAGATGTGGTCTTGCTATGTTGCCCAAAGTGGTCTTGAATTCTTGGCCTCCAATAATCCTCCTGCCTCAGCCTCCTGAGTTACTGGGATTATAGGCACATGCTGCTGTGCCTGGCATTATTTTTCATGTGTATTTCACTCTTCCCCCACTGTTACACTTCATGAGAGCAGCAATTGTCTATTTTATTCATGTTCCTGCTGAAGAGTGCGAGGCCCACAGCAGGCACTCAATAAATTTAAGCCATTATTGGAATCCTTGGTGTGCCTCAGGCTCCCTGACACTTCGCTGTGTGAGGCAGGTATTACTCCAGATCCTTCAGTTTGGAATACGGTGTATTTGAGGAACAGCAGGGAATGGTATGGTGGGAGTATAAGAGTGAGGGTGTGTAGGGGAGATGAGTTCAGAAAGGTGGGAGGGAAGGTTAGTCATTGCCAGGTCTGGAGTTCTTTTTTTTTTTTTTTTTTTTTTAGACAGAGTCTCGCTCTGTCGCCTAAGCTGGAGTGCAGTGGCCCAATCTCAGCTCACTGCAAGCTTCGCCTCCCAGGTTCACGCCATTCTCCTGCCTCAGCCTCCAGAGCAACTGGGATTACAGGCGCTCGCCACCACCACGCCCGGCTAATGTTTTGTATTTTTTTTTTAGTAGAGACGGGGTTTCACCACGTTAGCCAGGATGGTCTCGATCTCCTGACCTCGTGATCTTCCTGCCTCGGCCTCCCAAAGTGTTGGGTTTACAGGAGTGAACCACCACACCCGGCCTTTTTTTTTGTTTTTTGAGACAGGATCTCGCTCTGTTGCTCTGTCCAAGATGGAGTGTTGGAGTGCAGTGGTGCTATCTCTGCTCACCGCAGCCTCCTTTTCCTGAGCTCAAGCGATCCTCCCACCTCAGCCTCCTGAGTAGGTGGGACTACAAGGGCATGCCACCAGCCCAGCTAATTTTATTTTAGTTTTTTGTAGAGATGGGGTCTCCCTATGTTGCCCAGGCTGGTCTTGAACTGGACACAAGCCATCTTCCTGCCTTAGCCTCCCAAAAGTTCTGGGATTACAGGCGTGAGCCACTGCACCTGGGCGATTTTTTCAACAACAAATAATTTTTTTTTTTGAGATGGAGTTTCGCTCTTGTTGCCCAGGCTGGCACCATCTCAGCTCACCACAACCTCTGCCTCCTGGGTTCAAGCGATTCTCCTGCCTTAGCCTCCCAAGTAGCTGGGATTACAGCCATGAGCCACCACGCCTGGCTAATTTTGTATTTTTAGTAGAGACAGGGTTTTTCCATGATGGTCAGGCTGGTCTCGAACTCCCAACCTCAGGTGATCCGCCCGCCTCAGCCTCCCAAAAAAAGTTCTGGGATTACAGGCATGAGCCACCGCACCCAGCCCTTCAACAACAAATAATTTTTGAGAGTGCACTTGCACCAAGCATAGTTCTAGGCACAGACCGACACAACCCTCAGAGTTCCCAGGAGAGTAGGAGGCTACCTATAGATGGGAAATAAGTAACTCAAGATTGGGTAGGTGCTACTAAAACAAAATCAGGCCGGGTGGGGTGGCTCATGCCTGTAATCCCAGCACTTTGGGATGCCGAGGCGGGCGGATCACCTGAGGTCAGGAGTTCAAGACCAGCCTGGCCAACATGGAGAAACAATGTCTCTACTAAAAATACAAAATCAGCTGGGTGTGGTGGCGCATGCCTGTAATCCCAGCTGCTCGAGAGGCTGAGGCAGGAGAATCGCTTGAACCCAGGAGGCGGAGGTTGTGGTGAGCCGAGATCACGCCATTGCACTCCAACCTGGGCAACAAGAGTAAAACTCTGTGTCAAAAAAAAAAAAAAAAAAAATTAGCCAGGCATGGTGGCGCGTGCCTGTAATCCCAGCTACTCGGAAGGCTAAGGCAGAATTGCTGGAACTGGGAGGTAGAGGCTGCAGTGACCCAAGATCATGCCACTACACTCCGTTCTAGGTGACAGAGCAAGATTCCATCTCAAAAAAAAAAAAAAAAAAACAAGTTGTGGTGGGGTGGTGACCCACCTGGATGTGTTGAGCTAGGAAGGGCAGGGAAGACCTCTGTGAGAAGGGGATATTAGGATTGGTGAAGCTATTGGGGAAAATGTCCACTGGGCAGATTTAACAGTAAGGGCAAAGGCCCTGGGGTGAGAAGGAGCCAGGGTCAAGGGAGCCCAGCTGAGTGAAGGAGAGAGTGGGAGATGGAACTGAGAAAGTTGTCTGCAGTGAGAGTAAGTCAGTCCTTGCAGGTCTTGGTGGAGTTGGGGTTTTATTCTGAGTGTGTCAAGAAGTCACTGGAGGCCGGGCGTGGCAGCTCACACCTGTAATTCCAGTGCTTTGGGAGGCTGAGATGGGAGGATCGCTTGATTCCAGGAGTTCAAGACCAGCCTGGGCTACATGGCACAACCCCGTCTCTACAAAAAACACAAAAATTAGGTGTGGTAGCATGTGCCTGTAGTCCCAGCTACTTGGGAGGCTGAGGCTGAGGTGGGAGAATTGCTTGAGCCCATGAGGTGGAGCTTGCAGTGAGCTGTGATTGTACCACTGCATTCCAGCCTGGGCGCCAGAGCTGGAGACCCTGTCTCAAAAAAAAAAAAAAAAAAAAAGAAAAGGCACTGGAGGTTTCAAGGAGGAAGACATGATTCAACTGCCATCATACTGGGATGCAGACCTGGTTGCTTACCTTTTATTTTTATTTTTTACAAGTCCACAGTGAATATCATACCTGGTTGCTTTTTTTTTTTTTTTGAGATGGAGTCTCGCTGTGTCACTCAGGCTGGAGTGCAGTGGCATGATCTCAGCTCACTGCAACCTGTGCCTCCTGCATTCAAGTGATTCTCCTGCCTCAGCCTCCCAAGTAGCTAGGAATATAGGTGTGTGCCACCATGCCTCCAAAAATACAAAAAAGTAATTTTTTGTATTTTTAGTAGAGACGGGGTTTCACGGTGTTGGCCAGGCTGGTCTCAAACTCCTCGCCTCAGGCAATCCGCCCGCCTCAGCCTCCCAAAGTACTAGAATTACAGGCCTGAGCCACTGCGTTCAGCCTGTACCTGGTTGCTTTCTTTTGATCCTCTGGGCTACCTCCTTCCTCTTTCTCTGGATTGGCACCCACCTGTTCCGGTTATCCCTCCACTTTCTGACGACGACACCTTCAGGTTGAGAAATCTGGCTTTGACCCAGAAACCACAAGCAAAATCCCCATCCTTTCTCCGCCCGTGGACTATACCCAGGTGTGGTTCCTCCTCGCAACCCTTCCAGAAAAGTCCCTAATGCTGTGTAAGGTCACTTGCTTCATCTTTTCAAAGACCATTGTAAAGGCACAGCCAGTACAGGGAGGTATCACATTACGGCTTCCTTCACCTCCTTTCTCCTCTCCCATATCTCAGCAGCCTGGGCTTGCACCTCCCTAATAAAGCATCAGCACAGGTCAGGCACAGTAGCTCATGCCTTTAATCCCAGCACTTTGGGAGGCTGAGGCAGGCAGGTCGCTTGAGGTCAGGAGTTCGAGAACAGCCTGGCCAACATGGTGAAACTGTCTGTATTAAAACAAAATGCAAAAATTAGCTGGGCATGGTGGCGAGCCCCTGTAGTCACTGCTATTCGGGAGGCTGAGGCAGAACTGCCTGAACCCAGGAGTGGAGGTTGCAGTGAGCCAAGATCCTGTCATTGCACTCCAGCCTGGGTGACAGAGTGAGACTCCATCTAAAAAAAAAGAAAAAAAAAAAAAAAAAAAAAACCATTACCACCGTAACTCTAATCTGGGCTCTGGGCTCTGCTTCCTAGCCAACTCTCCTAAAGGGGTCTTTTAGTACTGGGGAGTCTTTGGGCATTTTCTTGCCCCTCTGGACTCAGGAGCACAGTGACACCTACTCCATGTGACTCAGTTTCTCCCTCCTGTGCCCACCCATGTGGCTGGTGAGTCTAACAAGCAACATTTATAATAGTGAAGGATAAGGCTCTGGAAGCCATTTCAGTCTAGCTCCCTGGTCCTTGCTCTTCCTAGCTTAATTAACCTCTGAATTAAGCAGCTTGGCCTCTCTGAACTTCAGGTTCCTCCTGTATAAAAAGTGGTAATAGTACTTACTTCTATATAATTATGAAATATTTATATAGAGTGGCTAAAACACTCTATATAAAGTGGCAAATAAAGTGGCTAGAACAAGCACTCTATTTTTTTCTGAGGCTGGAGTGCAGTGGGTGCAATCATGGCTTACTGAAGCCTCAACCTCCCAGACTCAGGCGATCCTCCCAATTCAGCCTCCCCAGTAACTGGGACTACAGCTGCATGCCACCATGCCTAGCTCCTTTTTGTATTTTTTGTAGAGGCAGTATTTTGCCACATTTCCCAGGCTGGCCTCGAATTCCTGGCCTCAAGTGGATCCTCCCAAAGTGCTAGGATTACAAGTGGGAGCTAGAGCACTTGGCCAACAAGCACTCAATAAATGTACAATGATACATCTACCCCAACTAAAGTGGTGCTGATGTTTAGGAACTTACCGGGTCCCTCCCACTGACCCAGTGAAGTTTAGAAACATAAGACAACATCACTCCTTCCAAAATACTTTTATTAAAAAAAATTACAAACAATCCAAAAAAAAAAAGTCACCACAAACTCTGCCTTTCTTTTAAATAACGTGGCATGGAGCAGTTTGGTTTCCACCCTATTGCACGTGGTCCGGCCTGGTTATGAAATCAGGAGGCTGCTGAGACTGGGGTCCTGCCAAGGAAGTGGGGTTCAGCCTGGAGGGAGGAGACCAGCCCCTCCCACCCCCTCAAGGTGCAAGAGGCAGAGCCTGGGTTTCTATAGCAACCTGGCAGCACATCCCTGTCATCCTTCCACAGGCCCAGTTTTCTTTTATCTTCCCTGAGGCCCCAGTGGTCACAGGGGAGTGGGAACTAGCGGGAAAGGTGGAAGAAATGTTTAAGTGGAAAATCAGACTCCCAGAAACAGAGTCTCGTTAAGGCATTTGGAATAGATAAATTAATTCAGGAAGACCCACCTTCACAGAAGGTTGGGGTAACCAGACACACACACACATGCAAGACGGTTTGTGGAACCCTGAAATGGGAACAAAGGAGGCCATAGTCGCTGCTTAGAGCCCCCACAAAAACACACACCCAGAGTTGCATTCAGGGATCCAGGCCACAGAAGATGACACAAGAGAGGATCCCCTCCATCACAGTTTTAGGACCCCAGAATTATTTCCATGATGTGATCCAGTTCATTCCACTCCCAGGAACCTGGGGCACAGAAGAGGTTGTGAGGAGGCTCTGGTGGGGCCCGCGCAGGCTCCTTTTCTACCGCAGATGTGTCAATGTCCAGAAAGAAGTCATCCAGGCCAGAGTCCCCCAAGTACCGGGAGCTCAGCGCCTCTAAGAAGACTGGATCAGGCTGGGGTGGCACTTCATTCTGGAGGCCGAGGGGAGCCACTGGATTCTGAGGGGGCTCAGTCTCATCCATGGAGGTGTCCAGCTCCCTGAGGATAGAGCCAATGGTGGCTGACAAGGAGAAATCCTCCTCGCCCAGGAAGAGTGGCTCGGGGGGCAGGGCAGGGGCTGGAGCCAGGCGAAGTGCAGCCTGCAGCTGCTGGAGGGTGTTATGGATGAGGACATGCCTGCGGAGGCTGGGTGCTCGGGGGCCCAGGCTGCGCTGGACTTTGTCTAGGGAGATGCGGAGCAGGGCTTGCTGGTAGCTCTGAAGGCCTGCTGGACTCCACTCCCACCTCTCCTCCTCCTCTTCCAAATCAGAGTGTTTCCTCTTCAAGCCTCCCACCATGATGCCCTGTAGAGAGAAGAGGGGCATAGGGGCATGTCAGACACCAGACACCATAGTGCTGGCTCAAATCCCACTTTTTCAGGCCTATTGAGTTGTTGGTGATTTTTAATCATCTGAATCTCAGTTTACTCATCTATAAAATGAAGGCTGTCTGAATCCTACAAGGTTAAGGAGGTGAATACATATGTGATTAAGAAAATAAGATCTGGACTTAAGTACAGCTAGATTTAAATCCCACTTACTTGCCTATTGTGGCCTCAAACAGTGAATTTACATCCATGAGAATCAATTTCCTCATCTGCCAAATACGGATCCTAACAAGTTCCTCTGAGCCTTAAAACTGTTCTTCCACAATATTAATTTCTTCAAACATGGAGCACGAAAGACAGGTGTGGAGCAGAGAGACCTGGATTGGAAGTAGGGAACCCCAAATTTGATTTCTGTATTGGAAACTGCTCAGCTGCGTGATCGTGGGAAGTGACCTGAGTCAATTCTCAGGCCTCAGTTTCCTCATCTGTAAAATGGAGACTGTAAAAAAAATACTTCTCACCACCTCTGTCCAAGGAGATGCCACGTATCTATAGGGCCCACCACACAGGAAGTGCTTAATGAACCAGAGTTGTGTTTGTTTTTTTTGTTAGAGACAGGGTCTCGCTCTGTCGCCCGGGGCTGAGTGCAGCAGCGCTACCACAGCTCACTGAAGTCTCGAAGTCCCGGGCTCAAGCGATCCTCCCGCCTCAGCTCCTGAGTAGCTGATTACTCCTGAGTAGGGATTACTACCACACCCGGCCTCGATCAAGAGTTAATTGCCAGTTATACGCTCAACAGATTTACTGAGTGCCTACTATATTCGAACCTCCTGGAGCCCTGCTGGGGCACCTATGTTAAGATTCTTCTTTCACAGTCAGGATATTTCTATGTCCTCTTCCTTAACCAACTGGGAGCGCTCCCAAGAGTAGGAAAGGGGCCTGTCTCATTCCCTCTGCCCGCGCTTTCCGATTCCCCCAAAGCGCGCCCCACAGGAAAACTTGCTAGAACTCAGCTCAGACCAAGCCCCGCCCCCTAGGGGGTCCCACCCAATCACACCTCGGTACTGCAAGGCCCCGCCCCTCCATGGGTCTTTACAGAGCATCCAGGAACGCCCCAATTTGTCCCAGGGGCTTCTGGGAAACGGGGGCCAACAGCCGCCAGGTACACGAACCGACGTCGAGCACGCACTACAATCCCCAGAGGGCTCCGCCCGTCCAGGGAACGAGCCCCCCTCCCCCGACCCCGCTCTCCCTCAGGGCATGCGCACAGTGGCACAAGCGGGTGGGGGAAGGGAACCCGGACGTCCAGCTGCCGGCGCCCGCCGAGCCCCGCCCTCCGTTGCCTCCGGGGCGGCGAGTCTGAGCTCCATGCCCGGAACACCCCTCCCCCACCCCTGACTCCAGCTCTAAATCTGCTTTCTCCCTGTCCCTCCGTGCCTTGAAAGTCCGGGATTCTCCTCCCAAACTGCCCTTGGATCCAGAGACCCAGATTCGAACACATCGCTCAAAGACGACAATGCTGCGATCTAGTTCGCGAGACTACGTATCCTAATTTTGATACTTCCTCCCACTTCCCCTATTCTCCTGACTTTCAAACGCCCCTGGACTACACCTCCAAACTCGCTGCCCGGCTCCAAGACCCGAACATTGAACTCTTCCCGGCATCCTCCCTTCCCCCGCCAGTGCGTCTTGGAGTCCAAGAATCCTTGACCCTAGCTCGCTTCTCCAAATACTCAGGATCTCAGCCCCAAACCTCTCACACCTTTTCCAGAACACGATAAAGCCCTGAATTCAACCCGTCCGGAAGACCCAAGTGGAATCGAATCCCCAGGTTCCCTGTCTCAAAAGTTCCTTCCCTCTGTTCTCTCGCTTCTCCAAACGCCCCACGCCCCACGTCCCAGCTTCAAACTCCCTCCACTTGAAAATACTGCCCCAACAACCTCGCATCCCCTCCTGGGTCTCGAACTCAGTCTCGGGCCCCCAGACCCTCCCTATCATCACCCTGAATCTGAGGCCCCCTCCCCCGGTCTCACCCAGACCCCGCCTCCGCAAGTCTCCGGGGCGCGCCTCTCCCTCCTCCAGCCTAAGGTAAATTCCCAAGCCAGGCGACCACTCCTCACCCCAGCTGCCAGGTTCGCCACGACCACCTCCTGGAACGCCCACAGCGTCGCGACCCGCCAGTGCCGGGACCCACCAGTGACCGGCCGGGGCCTCGCTCACCTCGGCAGGGCCTCTCCGTCTGGCTTCGGGCCCACCCAGCCCCGCCCCGGAGCCGAGCCACGAGCCGCGATTGGCTGGAGTCCCGCCCGCCGCGGGGCGTCGATTGGCTGGGCGGAGCCATCCACCCGTGCCCGGAGACGCCGGACCCGCCCACCCCTCCCTAGCGCCCCGGGCCATTTAAAGGAGTGCAACTGGCAGGGGGCGGGGCAGCGCCTCCAGGGGTGGAGGGCGGCTGGTCCAAGAGAACTGCTTCCTTCATTGGGCTACGGTCCTCGCTCCAAGATCGTCACCACTACTCCCTGCAGTCCCTTTTTGCCAGGCCTGGCCGCCACCGCGGAGCCAGAGGGGCTGGCACACCCTCTGGCTCCGGGAGGTCCAGGCAGGCGGGGCCGAACAACCGGAGGAGGCCGCGCCCCCGGGGTTCCGAGGGCGGACGCCGGGGCGGGGGATGACGTACCGAAAGACCAGCCAATAGTGTGACGCGGCCCGCGTTGCCTAGGCGATCGCAGCCCCGCCCCCTTGCTGCCCTTCTCCCGCCCCCGTACGTTACCCGGCGGCCCCTTCTTAATCCTCGAGTTTTCTCAACGCGTCCTCTGGTGGTCCTACCTGGGTCTCCTGACACCTCTCTCCTTCCCCGCTCCAACAAGATGACTCCTCCGCTGCTGTTCATGGCTTCCTACCCCTCCCCCCCCGAAGACAAACTTCAAACCCCTTCCTTTTGCCACAAAGCCCCTCACGACCTTGCCTGATGCGCTCTCCTGGTTCTCTCCGATCCTGCCCCATTGAGTCACTTCCAGTTTTTCTAAAATGGCTTCAAGCTCCCATTCCCCCCGTCACGAAAACGAAAGGATTTTGTCTGTTTGTTTTCTTCCCTGCCTTACCCCAGTGTCTACAATGCCAGGTACATAAGTTCTCAAACATGACAGTAAAAGGCCTCTGGATCTTTATTATTTATTATTATTATTATTTTTTTTTTTTGAGACGTAATCTTGCTCTGTCACCCAGGCTGGAGTGCAGTGGCGCAACCTCGGCTCACTGCAAGCTCCGCCTTCCGGGTTCACGCCATTCTCCTGCCTCAGCCTCCCGAGTAGCTGGGACTACAGGCGCCCGCCACCACGCCCGCCTATTTTTTTTTGTATTTTTAGTAGAGATGGGGTTTCACCGTGTTAGCCAGGATGGTCTCGATCTCTTCACCTCGTGATCCGCCCACCTCGGCCTCCCAAAGTGCTGGGATTACAGATGTGAGCCACCGCGCCCGGCCTGGATCTTTATTATTAATAATATTATTTTTTGCCGGGCGCGGTGGCTCATACCTGTAATCCCAGCACTTTGGAAGGCCGAGGCGGGCAGATCACGTGAGGTCAGGAGTTTGAGACCAGCCTGGCCCACAATGGTGAAACCCCGTCTCTACTAAAATACAAAAAGTAGCCGGGCGTGGTGGCGCAGCCTTGTAATCTCAGCTACTCGCGGGGCTGAGGCAGGAGAATCGCTTGAACCTGGAAGGTGGAGGTTTCAGTGGAGCCGAGATCGTGCCACTACACTCCAGCCTGGGCAACAGAGCTAGACTCCATCTCAAAAAAAAAAAAATATATATATATATATATATACACACACACACACACACACACACACACACACACACTTTTTAAAATACAGATGGGGGAGGCAGTGGGGGTTTCCTTGTGTTGCCCAGGTTGGTTTTGAACTCATGGCCTCAAGCAATCCTCTCGCCTCTGGATATTTAAACTTGTTTCCTCATCCTGAAAATATACCCTCAATTCCCAGGCTGCTTCTCAGAACTTATCTCAAAGGTTTCCTCCTCTCAGAAGCCCTCCCTGGCAGTCCAGGTTGAGTTAGGATCTATTCTAGGATTCCATGGCCTCATGTGCCACCATCCCAGTCCTGGACTGTCAGTTACTATATGGACTGAGGAACCCCCACCGAGGGCAGGTACTAAGGATATATCTGTCAACCACCGCTTGGTCTGCAGGATCACATAGCACAGGGCTGAACACGTAGCAGGTCCCAGTGAAAGTTTGCTACGTGCTCAGGAATGTGACAGAAAAATAAGGCAGAAAGAAGACACTGCTAGTGTCCTGAAAGCCCTCACCCGTCATGCCCCACCCCTACAATGAGTTTCCCTAAGGGGAGGAGGCAGTTTTCTCCAGGCCACCTCTGGGAAGGGAGGTTTAAGCCTCCTCAGACCAGTTCTTGCTGGTTGGAGTTTGTCAACCAAGTCATCCTGCTGTTTGCAATGTAAGACGAAAGGATTTCACGGGGGGAGGGGATAAAGGGGAAGGGGAATAGGTAGGTGGGTGGTGTGGGTTGGAGGTAGGGAGAGAGAAGCGTCTCAGCTCACTCAGGCCTGGGGAAGGTGTCCCTGGGAACAAAAGAACCGGACAGTTGATTCCAAAAAAGGACATAATTAGGAAGGAGCAATTCTTCCGCTTCCTCCTCCAAAACCTGCTCCTCCTATAGGGTCCCCAAATCAGGAAAGCCCTACTGCGTTTGGGTTTTTGTTTTAGAGACGAGGTCCCACTCTGTCGTGGATGCTGGAGTGCAGTGGTGCACCTCGGCTCACTGCAGCCTCAGCCTTCCTCCTGAAGCACTACTGTAACTCTGTCCCCAGGCTACAGCTCTGTGCTTCTTCCTGATGCCTCCCCTCCACCCCTCACCAACTGTCCACACAGGGTCCCAGGCATTCCTCCCACCCTCTCTCTCCTCCCCTCCTTACGGCTTCTCCTCCAACTCCAACTCCCTCTGGGCTATCAGCCTCCATTCCTGTGCCCTTCCTATCCACCTTCACAGAGTAGCCAAAGGAAGCTTCATAAGACACACACCCAACTGTCCCCCTGCCTTACCTCTCTGATGCTCCACTCCTTGCATAAATCCTCAAAATAAAGCACAAACTTTTTTTATTTTTAGAGACAGGGTCTCGATCTGTCCTATAGGCTGGAGTGCAGTGGCCAGGCCTTGACCTCCTGGCCTCAAGCCATCCTCCTGCCTCAGCCTCCTGAGTATCTGGGACTACAAGTACATACCACCATACCCAGCTAAATTTTTAAAAATAATTTTGTAGAGATGGGGTCTTACTATGCTGCCCAACCTGGACTCCTGGCTTCAAGCCATCCTCCCACTTCAGCCTCCTGAATATCTGGGACTACAGGTGCACACAACCCTGCCCAGCTAAGTTATTATTATTACTGAGATGGAGTCTTGCTCTGTCACACGGGCTGGAGTGCAGTGGCGCGATCTCAGCTCACTGCAACCTCCACCTCCCGGGTTCAAGCAGTTCTCCTGCCTCCTCCTCCCAAGTAGCTGGGATTACAGGTGTGCATCACCACGCCCGGGTAATTTTTGTATTTTTAGTAGAGACAGGGTTTCACCATGTTGGCCAGGCTGGTCTTGAACTCCTGACCTCAAGTGACCCACCCACCTCGGCCTCCCAATGTGCTAGGATTCCAAGCGTGAGCCACTATGCCCAGCCAGACTCAATAAGCTGTTACTGAACAAATGAATGAATGCATACTAAGCAAATCTTACACAGAGGCAGGCAGACACACCAAAATACTCAGACAGAGGCAGAGAGAGAAGTCACAGAGTCGGTTTCTCTAGAATAATCTGAAGCTCTTGGCTCAACATTTATTGCCCCTTTCCTCTGTTCCTCATGTCCCAGAACGCCACCCTCCCAGATGGGGACAGAGTGCTACTGGTACTGGTGGGAGGGGTAGGTGCTGTGGCCGTCGTACTCATCAGTGGTGAGGCAGTGCAGCATGAAGTGGCCCAGGTCATGTTTGGAGATGACCCTCGAGGGCCCTCGTCCATCCAGGGTTACTGTGTACGCCCCAGTTAGCGGCTGGTCTCCTGTGAAGTAAAGACAGAAGGGCTGGGTGAAGCAGTCACCTTTCCCCTCCCCCAAAATTTGACCCCCAGAAAGACCTTTCCAGGGTGCCTACTGTGTGCCCAGCCTGGGTGGTGTCACAGCCAAGAATGGACTTCCGGTATGCAGGTGCTCATCTATATCCTTTGCTTCATTCATTCGAGAAATCCTTATTGATTACCTATTATGTGGCCAGGGACAAAGCAGACAGGAATCCCCTGCCCTGGCCAGTGGCGGTGGCTCATGCCCATCAGCCCGGCACTTTGGGAGGCTGAGACAGGAGGATCACTCAAGCCCAGGAGTTTGAAACTAGCCTGGGCAACACAGGGAGACCTTGAGTCCACTAAAAATACAAAAATCAGCCGGGTGCAGTGGCGTGCCTCTGTGGTCCCAACTACTCAGGAGGCTGAGGCTGGAGAATTGCTTGAGCCAGGGAAGCTGAAGCTGCAGGGAGCCATGATCGTGACACTGCACTCCAGCCTGGGCGACAGAGCAAGACCTTGTCTCTAACAACAACAACAACAACAAATTATCTGACAGTAACCAACTAAACTTAGGGATAAAATGTACCATCACCCAAGCAGAGACAGGCTGGAATTATGCACAGTATGGAACACACACCCTTGGCTGTGTGTTTGCTTGGGACAAAGCGGACGGGAATCGCCTGCCCTGGCTGGCGTCTGTAATCTCAGCACTTTGGGAGGCCAAAGTGGGAGGATCACTTGAGCTCAGGAGTTTGAGACCAGCCAACATGGCCAAACCACATCTCTACAAAAAATGCAAAAATTAGCTGGGTATGGTAGCTTATGCCTGTAGTCCCAGCTATTTGGGCAACTGAGGCAGGAGAATCACTTGAGCCCAGGAGGCGGAGGTTGCAGTGAGCCAAGATTGTGCCACTGCACTCCAGCCTGGGCAACAGAGGGAGACCCGTCTCAAAAAAAAAAGAAAAAAAAAAGGAACACACACCCTCACCCCATGCGGCATTCCTGCCCAACATGTTTAATCTGAATCTGTGGCAAAACAGCTAGAAAATTCCAGAATGTGGGCCTTTTAAAGTTACCTGGCCTGGTTAATGTTATGAGAAACTTAAAGAAAAAGGGCAGGGTAGGTTGAAAAAAATTTTTCTGTTTTTTTTATACAGAGTCTTGCTCTGTCACCCAGGCTGGAATGCAGTGGCACAATCTCAGCTCACTGCAACCTCTGCCTCCCAGGTTCAAGCAATTCTTGTGCCTTGGTCTCCTGAGTATCTGGGATTACAGGTGTCCGCCACCACACCTGGCTAATTTTTGTATTTTTAGTAGAGACGGGGTCTCACCATGTTGGCCAGGCTGGTCTTGAACTCCTGACCTCAACTGATCCGCCCACCTTGGCCTCCCAAAGTGCTGGGATTACATATGTGAGCCACTGTGCCGGCCTGACAGTTGAGGAAATTTTACTATGGAGTGGATACTAAATGATATGACAGTAAATGTCACTTTCCTTAGGTGTGATCATGTTTTGTGTGCAAATATCTTTCTTTTAGGAGATAGCTGTCTAGATATTTAGGAGTGAAGTGAGACAATGTTGTAATTCCTCTCAAATGATTAAGCCAAATATATATGCATATATTTTTTTCACAATATATTCAGCAAAATCTATCTATATATTCATGGAGAGAGAGAGAGGAGGAGAGAGGGAGAGAGAACAGGATAAAAAGCTAAGCACTGAACCTAAACAAAGGGTTTATGTGTATTCACAAACCTTTAATGCGTTCAACTCGGGAGGTTTGAAAATTTTCACACACTTGGCTGGGCGCAGTGGCTCACACCAGTAATCCCAGCACTTTGGGAGGTCAAGGTGGGCAGATCACAAGGTCAAGAGATCGGGACCAACCTGGCCAACATGGTGAAACCTCGTCTCTACTAAAAATACAAAAATTAGCTGGTCGTGGTGGCGCATGCCTATAGTCCCAGCTATTCTGGGGGCTGAGGCAGGAGAATCACTTGAACCCAGGAGGCAAAAGGTTGCAGTAAGCCAAGATCACGCCACTGCGCTCCACCCCAGCAATAGAGCGAGACTCTGTCTCCAAAAAAAAAAAAAAAAGAAAGCCCAGGCATGGTGGCTCACACCTGTAATCCCAGCACTTTGGGAGGCCGAGGTGGGTGGATCACAAGGTCAAGAAGTTGAGACCATCCTGGCTAACACGGTGAAACCCTGTCTCTATTAAAAAATACAAAAAATTAGCCAGGCGTGGTGGCGGGTGCCTGTAGTCCCAGCTACTCGGGAGGCTGAGGCAGGAGAATGGACTACAGGCATTGAGACGGGGTTTCACCGTGTTAGCCAGGATGGTCTTGATCTCCTGACCTCGTGATCCGCCCACCTTGGCCTCCCAAAGTGCTGGGATTACAGGCGTGAGCCACCGTGCCCGGCCATTAATATCTATCTTTTCTTGTCTTTTTCTTTTTTTCTAGACAGGGTCTCACGCTGTTGCCCAGGCTGGAGTGCGGTGGCTCTATCACAGCTCATTGCAGCCTTGATCTCCTGGGCTCAAGCCATCCTCAAGCCACAGCCTCCAAATAGCTGGGACCACAGGTGTGTGCCACCATGCCCAGCTAATTTTTTTTTTTTTTTGTATTTACATTGTAGAGATAAGTCTATGTTGCCCAGGCTGGTCTCAAACTCCTGGCCTGAAGCAATCCTTCGTCTTGGCTTCCCAAAGTGATGGAATTACAGGTGTGAACCACCATGCTTGGCCTGCATATCTATCTATCTATCTATCTATCTATCTATCTATCTATCTATCTATCTATCTATCTATCTATCTCTATCTCCCATACTAGAAATGTAAGCCATGGCCGGGCATGGTGATACAGGCATGTAATCCCAGCTACTCAGGAGGCTGAGGCCCCAGAATCCATAGACATAATGGATTAAACCATTAGCCAGTGGTAATCCCCTCAACCTTCAATCCCTCACCACTCCTCAGAAGGGAAAGTCCCAACCCTCTAATCCAGCCTTAGTCTTTCTGGTGACCAGACCTGAAGCTGCCTAGGGGATGCCAGCTCTCAGTGAACTCATCAGCATAGAAAAAGACATTTATCATTTTGGAGATTCCAAGGATTTTAGGAGTTGTATGCCAGGAAACAGGGACAAAGGCCAAATATATATGTCACAATATCATAGGAAGGTTTGCAATTTTAGGGTGATCAGGGAAGTCCTTGCAGATCTCCCCAGAGGGCAGGAGGGAACAGGCAGATGGCATTGGTGCCACCAGGTCCCTGCCCTGCTTACCTATGTGTGGCGGCATCACAGCCACGTACTTCAGGCCCGATTCCTGCAGCACCTTGTGCATCCGGATGTGGTCATCGGTCACGGCCTGCAGTCGTGGGGGCACCTTGGTGGGGTCCCAGAGCAGGAAAGCTGGAGGGAGGACACAGGGCAGGATCAGCCTGGGCTCTCTCTCTCTCTCTCTCTTTTTTTGTTTATTTGAGACAGAGTCTCGCTCTGTCACCCAGGCTGAGTGCAGTGGTGCAATCTCGGCTCACTGCAACCTCTGCCTCCTGGGTTCAAGCAATTCGGCCTCAGCCTCCCCAGTAGCTGGGATTACAGGTGCACACCACCAGCCTGGCTAATTTTTGTATTTTTAGTACAGACAGGGTTTCACCATGTTGGCCAGGCTGGTCTCAAACTCCTGACCTCAGGTGATCCGCCCTCCTCCACCTCCCAAAGTGCTGGAATTATAGGCATGAGCCACTGCGCCCGGCCAAGGGCCCACTTGTCTTGATGCCAGGACAAAACCCTGCCATGGCTCACCATTGCCTTCCAGTTGCAAAAACAGGGGAGTCCTCTGGGCCTCCTCTTTCCCTCACAGGCCAGGTAAGAGCTGTCTGCTGATCACAGTAATTCCAAATCTGACCTCTTCTCACTCTACCTGGTCCTGTCCACTGTTTCCTCTTGCCTGGACCAGCCCAGCAGCCTCCTCCCTGGTCTCTCAGCCCCTCCTTCCCTCCTCCCAAGGAGCCCATGAACACCCCTATCAGTTCACATCCATAGCTCCATCTCACTCAGAGTAGAAGCAAAGTCCTCATGGCCAGCCCTCAAGGCCCCACCTGATATGGCCCCATCAGCTCTCTGACGTCCCTGCCTACCCTGCCTACCACTCTCCCTCACATGCCTCTGCTCCAGCCAGGTTCTGCCTCCCAGCCTTGGCAATGTCTGATCCCTCTGCCTCTGATGCATTTCCCTCTCTTTTTTATTTTCTCGGAGACAGGGTCTCATTCTGTTGTCCAGGCTGGAGGGCAGTAGCGTGAACACGGCTCATTGCAGCCTTGACCTTCTGGGCTGAAGTGATCCTCCTGTCTTAGCCTCCTGAGGAGTTGGGACCACAGGGGTGAGCCACCAAACCCCACTTTTTTTTTTCTTTTTTTTTTTTTTTTTGAGACAGAGTTTCCCTCTCGTCACCCAGGCTGCAGTGTAATGGCGCCATCCCGGCCAAGCCTGGCTAATTAAAAAAAATTTTTTTAGGCCAGGTGCGGTGGCTCACCTCTGTAATCCCAGCACTTTGGGAGACTGAGGAGGACAGATCGCCTGAGGTTAGGAGTTTGAGACCAGCCTGGCCAACATGGTGAAACCCCGTCTCTACTAAAAATACAAAAATTAGCTGGGTGTGGTAGTTCATGCCTGTAGTCCCAGCTACTCAGGAGGCTGAGGCTGGAGAATCGCTTGAACCCAGGAGGTGGAGGTTGCAGTGAGCTGAGATCACACCACTGCACTCCGGCTTGGAAGACAGAGCAAGACTCCATCTCAAAAACAAAGCAGAACAAAACAAAAAAACAAAAATTAGCTGGGTGACTTGGTGCGTGCCTGTAATCCCAGCTATTTTCAGGAAGCTGAGGCAGGAGAATCCCTTGAACCTGGGAGGCAGAGGTTGCAGTGAGCCGATATCGTGCCATTGCACTCCAGCCTGGGCGACAGAGCAAAACTCCGTCTCTAAAGAAAAAGAAAAAAAAAGTTTTTTTTGTAGTGATGGAGGTCTTACCAAGTTGCCCAGGCTAGTTTTGAACTCCCGGGCTTAAGAGATCCTCCCACCTCGACCTCCTAAAGTGCTGAGATTATGGTGTGACCCAGGACCCTTTGTCATTTCCCTCTCATAGCCACATGGCTCCCTGTTTTCTTTGCAGACTTTGCTCAAAGGTCACCTTTCCATGCAGCTTTTCTTGACTGTCCTGCTTAAAATAGCAAAATCCCATCTCCCCCAGCCCAGTTTACCAATTCCTTTTCTTGGGGCCTTGTTTTCTCCCTAGGACCCTTCCCCTGTCGCCACACCCTAGAGTTATTCTGTGACTCTTGCTATCACATTTCCTGCTCCAATCCCAGCCCTTAGAAGTATTTGGAACATTGTAGGTACTCACTAAATATTTGTTCAGGAATTAGCTTTCAACAAGCTATAACTTGGCCAAGCTATACCGGCTGACATTTGTAGAACTTTTACCTCAAGCCAAGAACCATGCTAAATACTTTTAGGAGCAGTTTGGTGAATAGTTAAGAGCTTGGGTTCTGCCTAAAGTCAAGTCCTGGATCGACCACTGGCCAGCTTCCTGTTTCCTCATGTGCAAACTGGGATGATATAAATTGTTCAAAGGCTGGGCACAGTGGCTCACACCTGTAATCCCAGAAGTTTGGGAGGCTGAGGTAGGAGGATCAGTTGAGTCCAGCAGTTCTAGACTCGCCTGGGCAAGATTGGTGAGATCTGTCTCTACAAAAAATTAAAAAATTAGCCAGTCGTGATGATCCACACCTGTGGTCTTAGCTGCTCAGAAGACTGAGGTGAGAGGATCACTTGAGCTCAGGAGTTCGAGGCTGCAGTGAGCTGTGATTGCACGACTGCACTCCAGCCTGGACAACAGAGCAAGACCTTGTCTAGAAAAAAAATAAATAGTTTGAGTAATGTTAGTGGTTATAAAAAGGTGTGTCACAGAGACCAGCCTGGGCAACATAGCCAGACCCTGTCGCAACAAAAACATTTTTAAAATTAGATGGGCATGGTGGCACATGCCTGTGGTCTCAGCTACTCAGGAGGATCCCTTGAGCCTAGGAGTTGGAGGCTGTAGTAAGTTATGATCACATCATGCTCCCTGCAACCTCCACCTCCAAGTTTCCAGTGATTCTCCTGCCTCAGCCTCCTGAGTAGCTGGGATTACAAGTACGCGCCACCATGCCCAGCTGATTTTTGTATTTTTGGTAGAGATGGGGTTTCACCATGTTGGCCAGGCTGGTCTCGAACTCCTGACCTCAAGTGATCCACCCGCCTCAGCCTCCCAAAGTGCTGGGATTACAGGTGTGAGCCACCACACCTGGCCTAGGGTTTCCTCTTTTCAGATGAGAAAACTGCGGTGCAGATTGTGAAGTGGTGACCCAAGGCCACACAGCAAGGATCTCAGGGCCCTATTCCCCTTCTCCTCATTCCATGTTTTTATCTGCAGCCTCCAGTCTCCAGTTCACAATCTCAAATCCAGTCTCTAACTCACCCTGGGTTTCTTTCTTTTTTGTTTTGTTTTGTTGTGTTTTGAGACAGGGTCTCGCTCTGTAGCCCAGGCTGGAGTGCAGCGGTGCAATCACAGCTCACTGCAACCTCCACCTTCTAGGCTCAAAGGCTCCTCCCACCTAAGCTTCCCAAGTAGTGGGGACCGCAGGTGCATACCAACACACCCAGCTAATTTTCTGTATTTTTTTTGGAGAGATGGAGTTTTGCTATGTTGCCCTGACTGGTCCTGTACTCCTGGACTCAAGCAATCCGCCCACCTTGGCCTCTCAAAGTGCTCCGATTACAGGCGTGAACCACTGTGCCTGGCCTTACTCTGGATTTCTTTCTAATCCTCTCAGTTCCCTCCGTAAAAAACAATCCTCCTCAAGCCCTAATGGAGAAACTCCAAGCTTCTTAGATGACAAAAATCTTTCTAATCTTTTACCTTGACATTTGAATATGGAGGGAATATTAAACTCTAATAATTAGAGGGTGGAAGATAATTAAAGGGTGACCATTGCACTGTGGTGCTGGAAGAGAAAGGTCCTTTTCTTGGGACTTGCCGAAGGTGTCGGTGAGTGTGCAGCTCCGTTTCAAATAGTTTAGGAAGTCCGGGTGCAGTGGCTCACACCGGCAATCCAGCACTTTGGGAGGCCAGATCACTTGAGGTCAGGAGTTCCAGACCAGCCTGGCCAATATGGTGAAACCCCATCTATACTAAAAATATACACACAAAAAATTAACCAGACGTGGTGGCGGGCACCTGTAATCCCAGCTACTCAGGAGGCTGAGGCAGGAGAATCCTTTGAACCCGGGAGGCGGATGTTGCAGTGAGCCGAGATCATGCCACTGTGCTCTAGTCTGGGTAACACAGTGAAACTCCGTCTCAAAGAAAGCAAAAACAAACAAAAAACCCAAATAGTTTAGGAGAACAAAAACAAAAACTATTTGTGTATGTGTATGTGCATAAACCAATTACAAAACACAATCACAATTTTAAAATCAGGAATATGGCTGTTGGCCAGGTGCAGTGGCTCACGTGTAATCCCAGCACTTTGGGAGGCTGAGGCTGGTGGATCGCTTGAGTCCAGGAGTTTGAAACCAGCCTGGGCAACATGGCGAAACCCTATCTCTACCAAAAATACAAAAATTAGCTAGCCTCATAACCCGGTCTCAAAATAAATAAATAAATAAATAAATAAATAAATCCAAACTTAAAAATTAAAAAAAAAAAAAAAGGAATACGGTTGTTCACATGACTATTCTTTTAACTTTTCTGTTTATAACTTTTTATAATAAAAAGTTAAAAAGTATATTGAGGACCTACACACTGAAGTAAGCAGCCATGAGGTATAAGCTAACTTCAAATGGGTCAGAAAAGAAAACACTGTGTGTCTGTGAACAGAGGGCGGTGGGTATACCGGTGTCCTTTCAATTTTTCTGTAAGTTTGAGATCATTTCCAAAGAAAAAGTTAAGCTGGATTCAATGGCTCATAGCTGTTGTCCTAGCTATTTGAGGGGCTAAAGTGAGGGGATTCCTTGAGCCCAGGAGTTCAAGGGTACAATGAACTATGATCATGCCACTGCACTCCAGCCTGGGTGACAGAGTGAGATCTTGTCTCAAAAAAAATTTTTTTTTTAATTAAAAAAAATCCTGGCACACATAAGACATTAATATTTAGAAAACAATCTAAACAAAAAAACAAAAAAAAAAAATTGAAAAAAAGAAAGCATATTCAATCAATTTTACAGGTTCGTCTTTTTCATGGAAGCAAAACTTAACCACTTAAATTGATTTTTAAGTCATGGGAGAGGCCGGGCGCGGTGGCTCAAGCCTGTAATCCCAGCACTTTGGGAGGCCGAGACGGGCGGATCACGAGGTTAGGAGATCGAGACCATCCTGGCTAACATGGTGAAACCCCGTCTCTACTAAAAATTACAAAAAAACTTGCTGGGCATGGTGGCGGGCGCCTGTAGTCCCAGCTACCCGGGAGGCTGAGGCAGGAGAATGGCGTGAACCCGGGAGGCGGAGCTTGCAGCGAGCTGAGATCCGGCCGCTGCACTCCAGCCTGGGCGACAGAGCGAGACTCCTTCTCAAAAAAAAAAAAATAAATAAAAGAAAAGAAAAGAAAAAAAAAGACATGGGAGAGTCTGGACGTGGTGGCTTACACCTATAATCCCAGCACTTTGGGAGGCCGAGGCAGGAGGACTGCTTGAGGCCAGGAGTTCAACATCAGCTTGGCCAACATGGCGAAACCTTGTTTCTACCAAAAATACAAAAATTAGCAGGGCATGGTGGCAGGCGCCTGTAATCCCAGCTACTCAGGAGGCCGAGGCAGAAGAATCGCTGCAGGCCAAGATCGTAGTCCCAGGCACCACGAACCCGAGAGGTGGAGCCTCGGTTGCCATGAGCTCATATTGCGCCACTGCACTCCAGCCTAGGCAATGGAGTGAGACTTCATCTCAAAGAAAAAAAGACATGGGAGAAAAAAACCCAAAAATTAACTGCAGACCATTCCAATCTGGGAACAAAAGTAAGGCCTTGTCTCTACAAAAATATCAAAAAATTAGCCAGGTGTGGTGGTGCATGCCTACGGTCCCAGCCGCTTGGGAGGCTGCAGTGGGGAGGATCACTTGAACCCAGGTTGAGGCTACAGTGAGCCATGGTCGCACCACTGCACTCCAGCCTGGTTGACAGAGCAAGACCGAGTGAACCATTCTGAAATCGCAAGGTTACTTGTGTATTACTTTTCCATTTCAAAGCTTGAGGAAAAAAGCCATAAATGATTTCGCTTCCTACCCTCCAGCTAGGTCTGGCCTCCAGGCCTCTTTGCTTGCTTTGTCCTCTGCCTGGAGTGTAATTACAATCATCAGGCAGTCCTCTTTCATGTCACTTCCCTTTCCAGGGAGGCAATTTGTGTGATGAAACACACTTGAGATCAGGAGTTCGAGACCAGCCTGGCTAACATGGTGAAACCCTGTCTCTACTAAGAATACAAAAATTAGCCAGGCGTGGTGGCAGGTGCCTGTAATCTCAGCTACTCGGGAGACTGAGGCAAGAGAATCCCTTGAACCCGGGAGGCAGAGGTTGCAGTAAGCCAAGATCATGCCATGGCACTCCAGCCTGGGCATCAGAGCGAGACTCCATCTCAAACAAACCTCAAAATAACTAAAAATACATACGTACACACATACATACATAAATAGATTATACAGGACAACTATTTGCTTAATGTCCTTGTCCCCATAATCAGGAGCTCTGTGAGGGCGGAGACCTAGTATATATCCACAGCTCTATCACTTCCTCTGGCGGGCCCACCCTGACCTCTCTCAGCCTGGGTCAGATACCTCCTCTGGGCTCCCACAGTCCTGTAGTTTCTCCCATTGTGGCCCTATCCCCTCTGCCTGCCTCCCCCATCCCAGCTTTGATGATCTGGATGTCAGTTTGATCCTGGATCTGTTTACCACCTCTCTCCCACCTGTGATCTTGTGTATGCAGGGCCCAGGGCTGCACAGGTCACCACTGTGTCCCCACCATCACCCAGTAAGGTTCAGGCACACAGCTGGTGCTCAGTAAATGCACAGGAACATGGAATGGCTTCAGTGTCACCTTTCAGAGGCCCCTGGGCTACCTTCCCAGTACCCCCCAGTTCAGCCCCACCTCCATGATTCCACCACCCACCCGAGGTGCAGGCCACGACCTTGTCCACACCATGAGCCTTCATGGCTGCCACAATGTTCCGGGCGCCCTCGGACATCACTGTAGTGGGACCTTAGAGGGGACAGAGAGTGGCTGTCACTGGTGGGCGGCGGCGGCGGCGGCAGGGGTGGCAGGGGTGGGGCTGGGGGCGGGGGTGGCGCTGGGGGCCGAGGTGTAGGGGAGGGCCGTGGGCAGAGGGGGGGCTCAGTACTGAGGTCATTGCGGGTGCCCAGCAGCACGATGACAGCATCCTGCCCAGCCACGGTCTTGTCCACATCGGCTGCCTGCAGAACATCCCCCACTACCACGTGGGCCGGCTGGGGCCCCTCTGATGGCAGCCTGGAGGAGTCCCGCACCAGCACCGTCACTTCGTAACCTGTGGGCAAAGAGGAGGAGAGAATCTGGTCAGTGGGCTTGTGGGCTGGCACTATTGGGCTCCAGGGGCTGGGTCTTAGAAGCCACCATGAACTCTCAAATCCATCCCCTCCTCTGTTCTGGGGAAGTGGTCGTCAAACATTTTTTGTTTTTGTTTGTTTTGTTTTTGAGACAGGGTCTTGCTCTCCTGCCCAGGCTGCTGTGCAGTGGTGCAGTCACAGCTCACTGCAGCCTCAACCTCCCTGGTTCAACTGATCCTCCCATCTCAGCAGCCCAAGTAGCTGGGACTACAGTGCGCACCACCACACCCAGCTAATTTTGTAATTTTTTTTGTAGAGAAGGGGTTTTGCCATGTTGCCCAGGCTGGTCTTGAACTCCTGGGCTCAGGTGATCTGCCTGCCTCAGGCTCCCCATGAGCCACTGCGCCGTGGCCTTCAAACATTTTTGCTGGCATACCTACAATTGATGCTTAGTATTGAGCTGGTTATTAAAATAAACCATACCTTGGCCAGGCATGGTGGCTCACGCCTGTAATCCCAGCACTTTGGGAGGCTGAGCCAGGCAGATTATCGGAGGTCAGGAGTTTGAGACCAGCCTGGACAACATGATGAAACTCCATCGCTACTAAAAAATAAAAATTAGCCGGGCATGGTGGTACATACCTGTAATCCCAAGTACTTGGGAGGCCGAGGCAAAAGAATCACTTGAACCTGAGAGGCGGAGGTTGCAGTGAGCAGAGATTGCACCAGTGCACTCCAGCCTAGGTGACAGAGTGAGACTCCATCTCAAAAAAAAAAAAAAAAAAGACCATAACTTCATACCTTCATAATTCATAAATAATCTGAACTGAAGCCTCCAAGCACCACACCCTGTAACTTCCCTTCCCTCTATTTATTATTATTATTTTTTGAGACGGAATCTCACTCCGTAACCCGGGCTGGAGTGCAGTGGCACGATCTTGGCTTACTGCAACTTCTGCCTCCCGGGTTCAAGTGATTTTTCTGCTTCAACCACCCAAGTAGCTAGGACTACAGGCACGTGCCATCATGCCTGGCTATTATTATTAATTTTTTTGAGATGGAGTCTCACTCTGTTGCCCAGGCTGGAGCACAGTGGTGTGATCTCAGCTCACTGCAACCTCTGCCTCCCAGGTTCAAGCGATTCTTCTGCCTCAGCCTCCCGAGTAGCTGGGACTACAGGTGCATGCCACCACATTGGGCTAATTTTTGTGTTTTTAGTAGAGATGGGGTTTCACCATGTTGGCCAGGCTGGTCTTGAACTCCTAACCTCAGGTGATCCACCTACCTTGGCCTCCCAAAGTGCTGGGATTACAGGTGTAAGCCACTGTACCCAGCCAGCAACTTCCCTACCCTGTAACAACTAAAGGGTTAATGCTGGCACTGCACTGGTCTCTGCCTCCCATCCATGGTCCTGGAGGAAACTGAGGTCCTGAGGAGGACATGGGTGACCTACAGACTCACAAGTGCTTGGATTGGTCCCAGCCTTGCTGCCTGGCCTTACTGCTGGGAAGCCCAGTCCTCCTTTAGTGGTTATTACAGATTTTTAATATTGTCTTAGTATATTCCTTCCCAAAATAATTTTGGATAATTTTGTTCCTCTCCAACACACACACACATACACACACATTTTAAAGTTCACAACTAACATATTTCTTCCTTTGTTTTAAACATTGGCAAAGGATGTTAACATTTGGGTATACTGTAATAGCTATATATATACATATACATATATATATATATTTAGAGACAGGGTCTTGCTCTGTTGCCCAGACTGGAGTGCAGGGGCACCAATCATAGCTCACTGTAACCTCAAATTCCTGGGCTCATGCGTATTATAATCCCAGAGCTTTGGGAGGCCAAGACAGGAAGATTGTTTGAGGCTAGGAGTTTGAGACCAGACTGGGCAACATAGTGAAACCCCGTCTCTGCAAAAAAATAAAAAAATCTAGCCAGGTGTGCTGGCGCAACCTGTAGTCTTAGCTATTCAGGTGGCTGAGGCTGTAGTGAGCTATGATTGCACCACTGCACTCCAGCCTGGGCTACAGAATGAGACTCTGTCTCAAAAATAAATACATAAAATTAAATTAACAAAAAGTTTAGGCTAGTACCTGGCACAGAAATAAGAGCTACCTGGTGCTGGGCGCGATGACTCACGCCTGTAATCTCAGCACTTTGGGATGCCAAGGGAGGTGGGTCACCTGAGGCCGGAAGTTTGAGACCAGCCTGACCAACATGGGGAAACCCCACCTCTACTAAAAATACAAAATTAGCCAGGCATGGTGGCTAATAATCCCAGCTACTTGGGAGGCTGAGGCAGAATTGCTTGAACCTGGGAGGCGGAGGTTGCGGTGAGCTGAGATCATGACATTGCACTCCAGCCTGGGTAAAAAGAGCGAAACTCCATCTCAAAAAAAAAAGAGCTACCTGGTTGTTTGCTATTATCATGCCTTTTTTTTTTTTTTTAATTTTTTTAATTTTATACAGCTAGGGTTTCATTCTACTGAGCAGTCTAGGGAAACATAAAGGCCAGCTGTGGTGGCTCACGCTTGTAATCCCGGCACTTTTGGAGGCCAAGGCGGGTGGATCACTTGAGGTCAGGAGTTTGAGACCAGCCTGGCCAACATAGTGAAACCCCGTCTCTACTAAAAATATGACAAATTAGGCCGGGCGCGGTGGCTCACGCCTGTAATCCCAGCACTTTGGGAGGCCGAGGTGCGCAGATCACGAGGTCAGGAGATCGAGAGTAACGCAGTGAAACCCTGTCTCCATTAAAAATAAAAAAAAATTAGCCAGGCATGGTGGCAGGCGCCTGTAGTCCCAGCTACTCGGGAGGCTGAGGCAGGAGACTCACTTGAACCCAGGAGGCAGAGATTGCAGTGAGCTGAGATTGTACCATTACGTGCCAGCCAGGGCAACAAGAGCGAAACTCCGTCTCAAAAAAAACAAAACAAAACAAACAAATAACAAAAAACACAAAAAACAAAAAACACAAAAAGATACAATAAAAAAATTAAAAAGAGAGATGGGGTTTTGCATGTTGACCAGGCTGGTCTTGAACTCCTGGGCTCAAGTAATCTGCCTGGTATGGCCTCCCAAAGTGCTGGGATTACAGGCATGAACCACCGAGCCTGGCCTATTACACCTTTTAACCATTTTGCGACTTTATCTCCTGGCCTGCACCAGGCCTGCGTCTCCTTCCTGGTCCCTTTCCTGGGTCCTCCCTGGGCTCCTGGACCCAGTCCTGTCCTCTCCAATCCATATTCCACACAGCAGCCAGACAGAGCTTTCCACAGAAATATTTAAGTGCCTCCCTGCTCAGTTGCCTCCCACAAGCCTGAAATGCCCTGTGATAAAACCCATGCTCCTCATGCCAGCCTTCCAGGCCCCTCGGGATCTCGCTTCTCCTATCCAGCCTCTGGTGAAGGCTCTGCCCTCTTCACCCACAGTACTTTTTTTTTTTTTTTTTTTTGAGATGGAGTCTCGCTCTGTCGCCCAGGCTGGAGTGCGGTGGCGCGATCTCAGCTCACTGCAAGCTCCGCCTCCCGGGTTCACGCCATTCTCCTGCCTCAGCCTCCCGAGTAGCTGGGACTACAGGCGCCCGCCACCACGCCCGGCTAATTTTTTGTATTTTTAGTAGAGACGGGGTTTCACCATGGTCTCAATCTCCTGACCTCGTGATCCGCCCGCCTCGGCCTCACAAAGTGCTGGGATTACAGGTGTGAGCCACCCTGCTGGGCTTTTTTGTTTTGTTTTGTTTTTGAGACGGAGTCTGGCTGTGTTGCCCAGGCTGGAGTGCAGTGGCACAGTCTCAGCTCACTGCAACCTGTGCCTCCTGGGTTCTAGTGATTCTCCTGCCTCAGCCTCCCAAGTAGCTGGGATTACAGGCGCCTGCCACCATGCCTGGCTAACTTTTTGTATCTTTTTTTTTTTTTTGAGAAGGAGTCTCGCTCTGTCGCCCAGGCTGGAGTGCAGTGGCCGGATCTTGGCTCACTGCAAGCTCCGCCTCCCGGGTTCACGCCATTCTCCTGCCTCAGCCTCTGGAGTAGCTGGGACTACAGGCGCTCGCCACCTCGCCCGGCTAGTTTTTTGTATTTTTTAGTAGAGACGGGGTTTCACCGTGTTAGCCAGGATGGTCTCGATCTCATGACCTTGTGATCCGCCCGTCTCGGCCTCCCAAAGTGCTGGGATTACAGGCTTGAGCCACCGTGCCTGGCCCTTTTTGTATCTTTAGTAGAGATGGGGTTCCACCATGTTGACCAGGCTGGTCTCGAACTCCTGACCTCGTGATCCACCTGCCTCGGCCTCCCATAGTGCTGGGATTACAGGTGTGAGCCACTGCACCCGGCCTTAACTGCTCTTCCTTTAGTTCCTCAAATGCATGGTGCTGCTTCCTGCCTTCTGGCCTTTGCACGTGCTGTGCCCTCTGCCTGGAACTCCCTTTACTCTCTTTCCCCAGTCCCCCCAGTCACTTGTACTTCCTCTGTATGCTGACCTGCAGCAAACCAAGCACTCTGTGGGTCCAGGGACTGTGTCATATTTCCTGCCATCTCCCTGGCCCTTTATAAACACAAAAGCACAGGCATTACTGTCCCAGGGACCTTGGTCCAAACTCCAGCTCTGCCACCTACCAGCTGAGGAACCTCATGCAACCTCTTCCATGATTGGACCTCAGCTTTCTCATCTCTGAAGTGAAGATCACAGTACCAGCATCCCCATGCTATGTGACCACCTTTCATAGGGGAATGACACAAGATCTGTGCTGCCCTCCCACTTGGGGGAGCAGCAGGGGCTTGCATGGGGCCAATATGGGCATCCTTTTTTTTTTTTTTTTTTTTGAGATGGAGTCTCACTCTCTTGCCCAGGCTGGAGTGCAGTGGTGTGATCTCGGCTCACTGCAACCTTCGCCTCCCAGGTTCAAGTGATTCTCCCACCTCAGCCTCCAGAGTAGCTGGGATTACAGGTGTGCGCCACAATGCCCGGCTAATTTTGTATTTTTAGTAGAGATGGGGTTTCACCATGTTGGCCAGGCTGGTCTCGAACTTAAATGACCTGCCTGCCTTGGCCTCCTGAAATGCAGGGATTACAGGCGTTAGCCACTGCACTGGGCTTAATGTGGGCATTCTTTTTTTTTTTTGAGATGGGGTCTTGCTCTGTAGCCCAGGCTGGAGTGCAGTGGCACAGTCTCGGCTCACTGCAAGCTGTGCCTCCTGGGTTCATGCCATTCTCCTGCCTCAGCCTCCCGAGTAGCTGGGAATACAGGGGCCCGCCACCACGCCTGGCTAATTTTTTTTTATTTTTGGTAGAGATGGGGTTTCATCGTGTTAGCCAGGATGGTTTCGATATCCTGACCTCGTGATCCACCTGTCTCGGCCTCCCAAAGTGCTGGGATTACAGGCGTGAGCCACTGCGCCCGGCATGATTTTTCATATTTTCCTTTGCTCTATCCTTCTCTACCTATGTGTATATATATGTGTGTCTATATAAACATTAAATATAGTATATATTACATACGATAAGTATATACATATGTCTAGAAACACATGTATATGCGCACACACACATATATATACTTTTTTCCTATTTTAGAGTAAGTTGTAGAGGTCGTGCCCTTTTTAGTCTTTTTAATTTTTAATTATATTTTTTATAGAGATGTGGGTCTTCCTGTGTTACCTGTTACCCAGGCTGGTCTCAAACTGCTGGACTCAAGTAGTCGACCCACTTCAGCTTCCCAAAGTGCTGGGATTACAGGCGTGAGCCATGGTGCCTGGCCTCTTTTTAAGCTTTTTAAAAATCTCAGCCATCGGCCACGCATGGTGGCTCACGCCTGTAATCCCAGCACTTTGGGAGGCCAAGGCGGGTGGATCACGAGGTCAGGAGATGGAGACCATCCTGGTTAACACGGTGAAACCCCGTCTCTACTAAAAATACAAAAAAAATTAGCCGGGCATGGTGGCGGGCACCTGTAGTCCCAGCTACTTGGATGGCTGAGGCAGGATAATGGCGTGAACTCGGGAGGCGGAGCTTGCAGTGAGCCGAGATTGGGCCACTGCACTCCAGCCTGGGCGACAGAGTGGCACTCTGTCTCAAAAAAAAAAAAAAAAAAAATCTCAGCCATCAATACAAAAGATTTCATTGCCTAACCTGGTGTACACAAACCCATACATATATAATTGAAATGAGTTTCATAAAACTAATACTTAAAGTGATACATTTTGATACTATGTCATCAGTTGTCACCCTATATTGTTGATACACATTGTGACCATATGTTTGAGATCTCACTATAACTCACAGTTTGAGAAGCATCAGGTTGCAACAACCCTGCAAGGTAGGTATCATTATCCTGTCCACATTGATGGGGAAACTGAGACAATTTTAGGCAACTGGGCCAGGATCACACAGCTAGTAGGTAGAGAAGGTTGAATTTTTACCTAAGTGAGTCTGATCCAGAGACTGCAAAATTCAATGCTAGTCTAAGTACTTCCTACATAAGATCTAATTTAATTATCCCAAGAGCCCTAGGGCAAGTACTACCAGTTTCACCATGACCTTACACATGTCTAGGTACACAGATGACAAGGCATTTGGCCACACAGGCTGTAAGCCGCGGAGCTGGTGACTTGAATGTGGTCAGGCTGGCACCAGAGTTCATGCCTGTGAAGACTCTTGGTCCTACAGAACCATTGTGAACTCCAGTTAATCCAAGCCCTTTCCCTCCCTCCCTCCCTTCCTTCCTTCCTTCCTTCCTTCCTTCCTTCCTTCCTTCCTTCCTTCCTTCCTTCCTTCCTTCCTTCCCTTCTTTCTTCCTTCCTTCCTTCCCTCCTTTCTTCCTTCCTTCCTTCCCTCCTTCCTTCCTTCCCTTCTTTCTTCCTTCCTTCCTTCCCTCCCTCCCTCCTTCCCTCCCTTCCTTCTTTCCTTTCATCTTGCTGTGTCACCCAGACTGGAGTGCAGTGGTGCAGTGATGCAATCTTAGCTCGCTGCAACTTCCGCCTCCCAGGTTCAAGTGATTCTTGTGCCTCAGCCTCCCAAGTACCTGGGATTACAGGTAAGTACTACTGTGCCCAGCTAATTTTTTTTTTTTTTTTTTGAGATGGAGTTTCGCCCCTGTCACCCAGGCTGGAGTGCAGTGGTGCAATCTTGGCTCACCACAACCTCTGCCTCTTGGGTTCAAGCTATTCTCCTGCCTCAGTCTCCCGAGTAGCTGCGATTACAGGTGCCCGCCACCACGCCCGGCTAATTTTTCATATTTTTAGTAGAGACGGGGTTTCACTATGTTGGCCAGGCCTCCTGACCTCGTGATCCACCTGCCTCAGCGTCCCAAAGTGCTGAGATTACAGGCGTGAGCCACCGCACCCGGCCTCTTTTTCTTTCTTTTTATTTTTTTAAATTTTAGAGACAGGGTCTCACCCTGTCACCCAGGCTGGAGTGCAGTGGTGCAAACACAGCTCACTGTAGCCTTGAACTCCTGAGCTCAAGCAGTCCTCCCACCTCAGCCTTCTGAGTAGCTGGGACTACAGGCATGCATCACCATGCCCAGCTAATTTATTTTTATTTTTTATATTTTTGTAGAGATGGGGTCTTGCTATGTTGCCCAGGCTAGTCTCAAACTCCTGGCCTCAAGCCATCCTCCCGCCTTGCCCTCCCAAAGTGCTGGGATTACAAGCATGAGCCACTGTGCCTGGCCAGCCCTTCCCTTTGCTGATGGGGACATCAAAGCTGAGAGCTGGAAAGAGATTTTTCAGAGCCACAGCTCTGAAGCTCCCTAGGCTCCAGTTCTTAATCCCCCTGAGTGCAGTCCCAGCTATGACCAGCAGGGATGGGCAAGTGGAATTAGTGGATTTCCATGTGACTCAGCACCTTTCAACTTCTCTCACTTCCTCCTCCCCCAGTAAGTGCTTATCAGCAAATTGGTTTTTACTGAGAGGCCCACAGCTCCCCACTCTCCACAAGTCAAGATCGTCACGGGGTCTCCCTGGGGAAGGGAAGAGTTTCGAACCCAGTGAAGAACTTTCAGAGTCCCTCCAAGGGAGACAGCAGAGTGGGGTCCTGGTGGCCTCCACCCTTTTGGGGCACGCAGATAGTCAATATCTTCAGCGTCACCAAGGCCTGTAAGGGTGGGGCCCCATATCTGGAAGTCCCAGGCCCAGCTGGGAGTTGGTCAAGTCTGGGCTGTGGGGGCAGGGAGTGCTGGGGGATGGTTATCCCCTTTCCTACCCTCTCTCCTGGGGCAACTCCACATTTTCAGACCTCATTGACTTTCCCAGGACTGCTGTCCCCAAGTCTTCACTCATGTTTCTCTGTGACTCCTTCCCATTAGGTACTCACAGCAACCTGACCCCCCAACTTTTTCAATTGCCAGCCTGGGGACTTGTGGTGGTTAAGAGCATGAGCTGGGTTCAAATCCCAGCCCTGTTAGTTACCAGCTGTGTGATGTTGGGCAAGTCACTCTCTGGGCCTCAGTTTTCTCATCTGTCAAGTAGGGTAATACTAGTTAGTTCCCACTCCATTTTGAGAGCTCTCATGTGAAGAGATGACAGAGCAAGCTTGGCTTAGTAAATCCTCTCTGGGTGTGCGAACAACCACCACCACAACCACAATAATGACAACTGCATTGCAGAAGAGCTCTGGACTTACACATGACTGTGCCACGGGAGTCCCCCCGGGGTTCCCGGGGCCAATTCCTCTCTGGCTTGGACTCACATGAACTTGGATCTCACATCTTTTCCCATTTCTGCTCCCGTGGCCGCTTGCTTTGGCCCCTGAGTTCTCATACACCTGGCTGGGGCGTTCATGGCCCCAATCAGCCTCGGCCCTGCCCCATGGTGCCCCTTCCTAAAGCTCTGCCCGTCTGTCCCGTGACACGCCCCGCCCGCCCCGGCTCATGCCTGCTTGCACCGCCTGCGCCAGGGTGGTGAGCCCGGTCTGGCCAGTGGCGCCGAAGATCGCGATCTTCTTGACGGCCATTCTGCGAGGTCGTGGGGGTGCGGTGCAAGGCCTCAGAGTCTCGGCACGCGCGGGAACCTACTGGCTGCTGGGCGGCGCTCTCTGCCCTACTCAAGCAGGAACAACTGGGCGGAGCTGGCTCGAAGGGCCACGCCTCAGCCCAGCTCCGCCCGCGGCTCAGGTCAAGGGACGGGGCCTAACGCGGGTGGGCGGGGCAGGAGTCAGCTCGCATTCGCTCACCGCCCAGCACCGCCCTCTCTGCCGGCCACTTAGGTCGGAAGGCGGGGCCACAGAAGGCCACGCCTCCAATAGCAACAAACCGAGTGGGCGGAGCCGAGATAATTTGTCACTCAGCGTCCTGCCTCCGCGCTCTACCTCCCGGAGAGGGGCGGGGCAAGGCGAGCCACGCCCACGGCCTCTCGTAGCTCACGCCCCCTCTCACAGAGCCTGGAGCGATCTGGGGCGCACTGTAAGCCCCAGGGCCTCCCAGAACCAGCAAGGGGAGAAAGTGAGGGAGGACAGAGTGTGTGTGTGCACTTGAGTGTAAGACACTGTGTCACGGCATATCTATGCACTTATATGACCCTGTGTGACTCAGTGACCGGAAGGGCAAGCATGACTGTGGGCGACACCTTGTGTCATCCTCCGTGTGTGATCCCGTGTTACAGTGTGACTACACGTGCGTGACACCACGTGTGCCAAGCATTGATTCTGTTCTTTTGTGACCTTGTGGTGACACCGTGGGTGACACTGCGTCAGCCTGTACGATAGGGTGTGGGACGTGTGAGGTGTGCTACATGGAAGCGTGAGATTATTAGACTGTGACAGTGTGTGACACCACATGTCTCGTGTAAGGATGTGTGACACCGGGACCCCATTCGAGTGTGTGACTGTGGGTGTCTCTGTTGTGCTGCTGTTTGTGACCCCCTGTGATTATGATGTGCGAGGTCAGGGGGTGCAGCATGTGCGGGGCGACTGCTGTGAAGGTTCGAGTGTGTAGAGTGTGTGACACTGTGGCTGTGAAGCTGTGCGCGATGTGTGGGCCTATGACACTGTTTGTGACTGCCGGGGAGTGTGCGACTGTGTGTGACAGGTGCGTTTGTGTGTGACGCCGCGTGGGCGGTGGTGACCCTATTGGATTGGTGTGGTGCTGGGTGACACTGTTCCAGTGTGGACGCCGCCTGTGACGGCGTGAGGGTGTGACCCCGTGGGACCTCACAGGAGGGAGTGACGGCGCGCGAGCGCGTGGATGCGGGGGTGAGTTTGTGTGTCGAGGCCCCCGCGAGTATGGCATAGCAGCGTGGCGAGCGTAACCCCGTGGGAGTGTGCAGCGCGTGACGCCGCCGTGCCCGCGCGAGTGCAGCCGTGCACCCCACGCCGCGGCCGGGTGTGACTGTGCGTGGGCCTCGGGCTGCGGGGCGCGGGGACCGCGGGCGGGAGGGGGCCCCGGGGGCGCGCGGAGCGCGGCGGCGGCGCGAGCGAGGGAGGCGCGGCGGCGCATGCGGATCTGGCTGAGCCGTGAGCCCGCGGGGCCGAGCTGAGCCGGGCTGGGCCGGGCCGGGCCGGGCCGGGCAGCGGACGCCGACAGGGAGGTCGGTCGGTCGCGGTGAGCAGTGGGGACAGCGGCGCCGGCGGCCGCGGGCCCAGGTGAGCGGCTAGGGGGCCGACAGCCCCTCCCCCAAGCATGTACCCACCTGGCGAGCATCCCTCCTCCGTGCGCACGGGGCATAGCTGGAGCCCCGGGTCTCCCTGGCTGGAGGGAGGCAAAAGGTCGAGGGCAAGACGAGTCCCCAACCCCCCACCCGGTCTAGCCTCCGCGCCACGCGTGGGTCTTACCCCCAGGCCTTGTCCTTCCCAGGCCCCCTCCCTGGGCGCGGTGTCTGAACCGCAGGGAGAGAGGCGCGGCCTGGGAAGGGTTAAAGCCTCTGATGCCACCGCAGCCCAGCGCCCCGCCTGCTTTTGCAGGGGGTGTGGGGGGCCGGCTCGCAGGACACCCCTTCTCGGCTCCCCTATTACCTGCTCCCTTCCTTCCCGTTCAATCGCGTTATGGCCAGAGCTGATCCTCGGCCTGGCTGGAGAGCTAACAGGAGAGCTAACGGCCTCCCCATCTTTAAGTGTCCTCCACTGAAGAAAACAGTTGTAACCACCGTTTAACAGGGAGGGAAACTGAGTCACAGAAAGGCCAAGTTAAAGATACTCGGTTAAAGATATAGCAAGGATAAAGCGGAACTTGAACTCATTTCTGTCTGACTCCGGAACAGGCACATTGATTTGCTGAGATATGTGAGGAAAAGATGAAGAATAATAGCAAGGAACATATATATCGAGAGCTTGCAGTGTACCAGATACCATGATCCCTGCATTATTAACTTACTTCTTCAAACACCGCTAAGAAACGGGTACGATTATCATTGCTCTTTTTTTTTTTTTTTTTTTTGAGATGGAGTTTCGCTCTTGTCACCCAAGTTGGAGTGCAATGGTACATCTCGCCTCAGTGCAACCTCTGCCTCCCGGCTTCAAGCAATTCTCCTGCCTCAGCCTCCCAAGTAGCTGGGATTACAGGCATGAGCCACCACGCCTGGCTAATTTTGAATTTGTAGTAGAGATGGGGTTTCACTATGTTGGTAAGGCTGGTCTCCAACTCCTGACCTCAGGTGATCCACTCACCTCCTTGGCCTCCCAAAGTGCTGGGATTATAGGCGTGAGCCACCTCCTGGCCTACCCTTTTGTGTGTGTGTGTGACAGAGTCTCACTCTTTCATTCAGTCTGGAGTGCAGTGGGTCAGTCTCAGCTCACTGCAATCTCCATCCCCCAGGATCAAGCCATTCTCCTGTCTCAGCCTCCTGAGCAGCTGGGACTACAGACACGTGCCACCATGCCTGGATAATTTTTGTACTTTGTTAGTAAAGACCGGGTTTCACCACGTTGGCCAGGCTGGTCTCGAATTCCTGGCCTCAAGCGATCCACCTACCTGGACCTCCCAAAGTGGTGATATTACAAGCATGAGCCACCGTGCTGGGCCATCACTACGATTTTGCAGATGAACAAACTAAGGCCCAAAGAGTAGAAATAGCTCAGCCAAAGTCACACAGGTGGTAGGTAGCTGTGTGCTCACTTTCACTTTTCCATGGAGGGAGGGAAGAACAAAAATGGATTTGGGACTGGGCACAGTGGCTCACACGTGTAACCCCAGCACTTTAGGAGGTTGAAGTGGGCAAATAGCTTGAGCCCAGATGTTCGAGACCAGCCTGAGCAACATAGTGAGACCCCATCTCTACCAAAAATACAAAAATTACCTGGTCATGGCGGAGCTTGCCTCTAGTCCCAGCTACTCAGGAGGCTGAGGTGGGAGGATCACTTGAGCACAGGAGTTGGAGGTTACAGGGAGCTATGATTTTGTCACTGCACTCTAGCCTGGGTGATAGAGCAATACCTTGTCTCAGGAGAAAAAAAAAGGGGGGGATTACAGTGTATCCCCCTAAGGGACAATTTCCACTCTACTCACTCTATTGACCAAGACTCAGACCCTACCTTCCTAGAATTCAGTGAGTTGGCAATTGTCTGGGTCTTTTGAGGACATTGATCTCCTAACTTCCTCCTTTGTTGGTCTTAGAATCAGGCCTGGGGGCTCAGAAGGTAGAGGAGATACATCTAATGTCACTCAACCCTTTAAATTTCTTCTCTCTTTTTTTTGGGGGAGGGGGAGGGAGTCTCACTCTGTCGCCCAGGCTGGAGTGCAGTGGCACGATCTCGGCTCACTGCAGCCTCTGCCTCCAGGGTTCAAGCAATTATCCTGCCTCAGCCTCCTGAGTAGCTGGGATTACAGGCATGCACCATCATACCCGACTAATTTTTATATTTTTGTTAGAGATAGGGTTTTACCATGTTAAAGTCTGGAACTCCTGACCTCAGGTGATTTACCAACCTCAGGTGATTTACCCACCTCGGCCTCCCAAAGTGCTGGGATTACGTAAAGGTGTGAGCCACCACGCCTGGCTAATTTCTTTTTTTAAAATTTTTTTTGTTTTCTATTTTTAAATTTAAATTTTTTTTTTCTTTTTTTTTTTCTTGAGACGGAGTCTAGCTCTGTCACCCAGGCTGGAGTGCAGTGGCCGGATCTCAGCTCACTGCAAGCTCTGCCTCCCGGCTTCACGCCATTCTCCTGCCTCAGCCTCCTGAGTAGCTGGGACTACAGGCACCCGCCACCTCGCCCGGCTAGTTTTTTGTATTTTTTTAGTAGAGACGGGGTTTCACTGTGTTAGCCAGGATGGTCTCGATCTCCTGGCCTCGTGATCCGCCCGTCTCGGCCTCCCAAAGTGCTGGGATTACAGGCTTGAGCCACCGCGCCCGGCCTTTAAATTTAAATTTAATTTAATTTAATTTTTTCTGAGATGGAGTCTCACTCTGTCGCCCAGGCTGGAGTGCACTGGCGCGATCTCAGCTCACTGCAACCTCCGCCTCCCAGGTTCAAGCAATTCTACTGTCTCAGTCTCCTGAGTAGCTGGAATTACAGGTGCACGACGCCACGCCTGGCTAATTTTTGTAGTTTTAGTAGAGACAGGGGTTCCACCATGTTAGCCAGGCTGGTCTGGAACTCCTGACCTCAGGTAATTCTCCCACCTCAGCTCCCAAAGTGCTGGGATTACAGACGTGAGCTACCGCGCCCAGCCGAATCACTTGAGGCCAAGAGTCCGAGACCAGCCTAGCTGACATGGCGAAAACTTGTCTCTACTAAAAGTACAAGTTAGCTGGGCATGGTGCTGTGTGCCTGTAGTCCCAGCTATTTTGGAGGCTGAGGCACAAGAATCGCTTGAACTCGGGTGGCAGGGGTTGCAGAGAGCAAAGATTGCACCATTGCACTCCAGCCTGGGTGACAGAGCGAGACTGTCTCAAAAAACAAAAAACGGCTGGGCGCGGTGGCTCACGTCTGTAATCCCAGCACTTTGGGAGGCCGAGGCAGGCGGATCACGAGGTCAGGAGATCGAGACCATCCTGGCTGACAGTGAAACCCCGTCTCTACTAAAAATACAAAAAATTAGCCAGGCGTGTTGGTGAGCGCCTATAGTCCCAGCTACTTGGCAGGCTGAGGTAAGAGAATGGTGTAAACCCAGGAGGCAGAGCTTGCAGTAAGCCGAGATCACACCACTGCACTCCAGCCTGGGCGACAGAGGAGACTCCGTCTCAAACAAACCAACCAACCAACCAACCAAACAAACAAAAAAACACAGAACCTTTACTAAGCCATTGAGTCTGAGCTCAGCAATTTAGGCTGGAATCAGGTGGCCGTTCTTCTGGTCTCTGCTGTGGTCAGAGTTGAGGGTGGTGTTGGCAACCTTAGCTGGCCTTGGCTAGAATGACTAGGGCCTTGGACCTGGTCTGGCCCAGGTGTGTTTTTCTTATAGCCACGGTAGAGCACAAGCAGAAACATGCAAAGTCTCCCTCCCAAGTCCTAGGCTCAGAACTGGCACAGCAGCACTTTCACCTAATTCCGCTGGCCAAAGCAAATAACAGGGCTAGAGTCAATGGGTAGGGCATGCAGCCACTCTATCCTACCTTAGCAGTAGGAGGACACTGAAGAGTTATATGGCAAAGGCTGTGGCTACAAGAGTGAAGAATTAGGGCCATTAATGCAAACATTCTTTTTTTTTTTTTTTGTCTTTGAGATGGAGTCTCTCCCTGTCACCCAGGCTGGAGTACAACGGCACGATCTCAGCTCATTTCTACGTCCGCCTCCCAGGTTCAAACGATTCTCCTGCCTCAGCCTCCCGAGTAGCTGGGATTACAGTAGCCCACCACCACGCCCAGCTAATTTTTGTATTTTCAGTAGAGACTGGATTCCACCATGTTGACCAGGCTGGTCTTGAACTCTTGACCTCGTGATCCGCCTGCCTTGGCCTCCCAAAATGCTGGGATTACAGGCAGGAGCCACTGTGCCTGGCCCCATCAATGCAAACATTCTATCACCAATTTTTTTTTTTTTTGAGACAAAGTCTTGCTTTGTCTCCCAGGCTGGAGTGCATTGGCATGATCTCCGCGCACTGCAGCCTCCACCTCCCAGGTTTAAGCGATTCTCCTGCCTCAGCCTTCTGAGTACCTGGGATTACAGGTACGTGACACCACAACCAGCTAATTTTTGTATTTTTAGTAGAGACAGGGTTTCACCATGTTGGCCAGGCTGGTCTTGAACCCCTGACCTCAAGTGATCCACCCATCTCAGAAAGTGCTGGGATTACATGCGTGAGCCACCGTGCCTGGACCTATCACCTGTGTTTGAATTCTAGCTACTTACTAGCTGTGTAACCTTGGAAAAATAGATCAATTCCTCTGTGCTTCAGTTTCCTCCTCTGTAAAATAGGTGTAATAATAGCCAACTGTTAGGGAATTAAATTTGTGGAAATAATAAGAGAATGTACATGAAGTACTGACCACAGGGCAAGTGTTCAATATGTTCATTATTGTTATTACTGCATTACAGAACTCTATTGTTCTAATAATAACAGTGACAGTTTGCTAAGCCCTTAATATGTGCCAGGGTCTAAGCTATGTGTTTTACCACATCCTGTGAAGTGGTGAGGGTAAACATTATTATTATTGTTATTTAGAAATACGGTCTCACCATATTGCCTAGTTTGGAGTGCAGTGTCACTATTATAGATCACTGTAGCCTTGACTTCTTGGGCTCAAGCCATCCTCCCGCCTTAGCCTCCTAAACAGCTGGGATTATGGGTGGCAGCCACCACATTTGGCTAATTTTTAAATTTTTTTTAAAGATGGTTTTTGGCTCTGCTGCCCACGCTGGAGTGCAGTGGGAGCTATCTTGGCTCACTGCAACCTCCACTTCTTGGGCTTAAGCCATCCTCACACCTCAGCCTCCTGAGTAGCTGGGATTACAGGCACGTTGCCACCATATCTGGCTAATTTTTTTTTTTTTTTTTTTTTTTTTTTTTTTTTTTTTTGAGACAGAGTTTCGCTCTTGTTGCCCAGGCTGGAGTGCAATGGCACAATCTTGGCTCACTGCAACCTCCACCTCCCGGATTCAAGCGATTCTCCTGCCTTAGCATCCCAAGTAGCTGGAATTACAGGCATACTCCACCTCGCCAGGCGAATTTTGTATTTTTATTAGAGACGGGGTTTCTCCATGTTGGTCAGGCTGCTCTCGAACTCCCGATCTCAGGTGATCCGCCCGCCTCGGCCTCCCAAAGTGCTGGGATTATAGGCATGAGCCACCGTGCCTGGCCAATTTTTGTATTTTTTGTAGAGACAGGGTTTCACCATGTTGCCCAGGCTTGTCTCGAACTCCTGGGCTCAAGCTATCTGCCCTCCTCAGCCTCCCAAAGTGTTGGGATTATAGGCCTGAGCCACTGCACCCGGCTTATTTTTATTTTTATAGACGTGAAATCTTGCTATGTTGCCCAGGCTGGTCTCCAACCCCTGGGCTCAAGTGATTCTCCTGCCTCTGCCTCCCAAAGTGCTGGGATTACAGGTATGAGCCACTGTGCCCAGGCCTTATCGTTATTATTATGTCCACATTAAAGACAGAGAAATTGAGGACAAGAGAGGGGACAGGACTCAAAGCCAGTCACTGTTAGAAATGGGACTTGATCCTAGACCTGACCTACCTCTCCCCATGTCCAGGCCTCGCTTTCCCCGATGGCGCAGATACCAGGGGAAGTGGACAACATGGAGGGCCTGCCTGCCTCTAACAACAACAACCTTGCCACCCGCTGGGAGAGTCCGGATCGGGGCTGGGAGCGGGAGCAGCCGGCCGCCTCCACCGCAGCGGCCTCGCTCTTTGAGTGCTCCCGGATCAAGGCCTTGGCAGGTACCTGGAGGAGGGCTGGGGTGGGATGAGGAGGATGAGGAAGGAGAAAGGGTACCCGAGAACCTTGGTGGTCCGGAGGGTGGGAAGAGAGACCAACACTGTCCAATAGAACTTTCCATGATGGTGGAAATAGTCTATATCCGTGATGTCCAATGTAATAATCACTAGTCCATGTGGCTTTTGAGTGCTTGAAATGTGGCCAGTGCTATGTGACAGACTGAGTTTTCAATTTTATTTAGTTTTAATTAAATTTATTTATATATATATTTTTTGAGATGGAGTCTTATTCTGTTGCCCCGGCTGGGGTGCAGTGGCGAGATCTTGGTTCACTGCAATCCCTACCTCACGGGCTCAAGCCATCCTCCTACCTCAGCCCCCTGAATAGCTGGGACTACAGATGCATGCCCCCACACCTGGCTAATTGTTTTTTTGTTTTTTTGTTTTTTGTATTTTTGGTAGAGATGGGGTTTCACTATGTTTGCCAGGCTGGTCTTGAACTTCTGACCTTAACTGATCCACCTGCTTTGACCTCCCAAAGTGCTGGGATTACAGGCATGAGCCACTGCACCCGGCCCAGTTTTAATTAAATTTAAATAACCGCATGTGGCTTGTGACTGCTGTATGGAGCAGCGCAGCCTTAGAGCCTTAGAAATGTGCAGTCCCAGAATGGTGGGATTTTGTAAGCATATTCCCTTAGAATCCCGAAATGCAGAGCCATCAGATCCTTGGAACTTGAAATGTCTAAGAGATTCTTAGACCTCTCGAAATGAAGACCTTTGACTGGGCATGGTGGCTCATGCCTGTAATCCCAGCACTTTGGGAGGCTGAGGTGGACAGATCTCTTGAGTGTGTGAGTTGGAGACCAGGTTGGCCAACATAATGAAACCCTGTCTCTACTAAAAATTAAAATAATACAAAAAAAATTAGCCGGGCATGGTGGCATGCATCTGTGGTCCCAGCTATTCGGAAGGCTGAGGTGGGAGGATGGCCTGAGCCGGTGAGGTGGAGATTGCAGTGAGCCAAGATCGCGCCACTGCACTCCAGCTCCAGCAATAAAGCAAGAACCTGTCTCAAAAAAAAAAAAAGCCTGGCTAATTAAAAATAATTTTTTTTGGCTGAGCATGGTGGCTCATGCCTGTAATCCCAGCACTTTGGGAGGCTGAGGCAGATGGATCACTTGAGGTCAGGAGTTTGAGACCAGCCTGACCAACATGGTGACTCTACTAAAAATACAAAAATTAGCCAGGCATGGTGGCTGGCACCTGTAATCCCAGCTACTCGTGAGGTGGGAGGCAGGAGAATCACTTGAACCTGGGAGATGGAGGTTTCAGTGAGCTGAGATCACACCATTTCACTCCAGCCTAAGTGACAAGGGTGAAACTCCTTCTCAAAACAAAAAAAAAAAAATTTTTTTTGTAAGATGGGGTCTTGCTGTGTTGCCCAGGCTGGTCTGGAACTCCTGGGCTCACACAGCCCTCCCACCTCGGCCTCCCAAAGTGCTTTGATTACAGGGGTAAGCCAGAGTGCCTAGTAGTCACCCTACTTTGATGTATCAGAACAATATTAGCAAAGACCAGAGAACTTTATAGTTATAGAAAGACCTTAGACCTTTGGAATTACAGACCCTCAAACCTTAGTACTTAGTATTCATTCATAGAGGTTTGGAACCTTAGAAGTGTTTAATCATCAGCATTAAAATTGGCAAATGGCCAGGTGCGGTGGCTCCAGCTTGTAATCCCAGCACTTTGGCAGGTCGAGACGGGCATATCACGAGGTCAGGAGATCGAGACCATCCTGGCTAACACAGTGAAACCCCGTCTCTACTAAAAAAAAATACAAAAAACTAGCCGGGCGCGGTGGCGGGCGCCTGTAGTCCCAGCTACTCGGGAGGCTGAGGCAGGAGAATGGCATGAACCCGGGAGGCGGAGCTTGCAGTGAGCTGAGATCCCGCCACTGCACTCCAGCCTGGGCGACAGAGTGAGACTCGGTCTCAAAAAAAAAAACAAAATACAAAAAAAAATAAATAAAACTGGCATAGACCCTGAGGAGCCTCAGAGATATGGAACTTCATAATCATAAGCCTTTAAAACATGACACGCTAGCACCTTTGACCCTTGGGACCTTAACATCTTAGAAACACGGAGTGCTAGAATCATAAAATATAGATGATCGGGCCGGGCGCGGTGGCTCACGCCTGTAATCCCAGGACTCTGGGAGGCCGAGGCAGGTGGATCACAAGGTCAGGAGATCAAGACTATGGTGAGACCCCGTCTCTACTAAAAATACAAAAAATTAGCCGGGCGCGGTGGCGGGCGCCTGTAGTCCCAGCTACTCAGGAGGCTGAGGTGAGAGAATGGCGTGATCCCGGGAGGCAGAGCTTGCAGTGAGCCGAGATGGCGCCACTGCACTCCAGCCAGGGGAACAGAGCAAGACTCCGCCTCAAAAAAAAAAAAAAAATATATATATATATATATATATATATGATCATAATCATGAATTCTTAAAACCCAAGGATCAGAATCAGTTCCCTCTAAATCTTAGAACTTTAGTAACTCAGTAGTTTATAATCACAGGATGGCTCTCTGATACTAAGATTTTTTGAACATTTATTTATTTATTTATTTATTTGAGCTGGAGTCTCACTCTGTTGCCCAGGCTGGAGTACAGTGGTGCAATGTCAGCACACTGAAACCTCCACCTCCCAGGTTCACGCGGTTCTCCCACCTCAGCCTCCCGAGTAGCTGGGACTACAGGCCCGCACCACCACGCCTGGCTAATTTTTGTATTTTTAGTTGAGGCAGGGTTTCACCATGTTGGCCAGGCTGGCCTTGAACCCCTGGGCTCGAGCGATCCACCCGCCTTGGCCTCCCAAAGTGCTAGGATTACAGGCGTGAGCCATTGCGCTGGCTCAAGAAACCTGGCTGATCTAGCAACCTGTAGTCCCAGCACTTTGAGAGGCTGAGGTGGGCGGATTGCTCGAGCCCAGGAGTTTGAGACCAGCCTGGCCAACATGGTGAAACCCCGCCTCGACTAAAAATATAAGAATTAGCCAGGTGTGGTGGTGCATGCCTGTAGTTCCAGCTACTGGGGAGGTTGAGGTGGGAGAATCTCCTGAGCCCAGGGAAGTGGAGGTTGCAGTGAGCCAAGATTGAGCCACTGCACTCCAGCCTCAGGCAACTGAGTGAGACCCTGTCTCAAAAAAATAAGAAACCTGGCCAGGCGCAGTAGCTCACGCCTGTAATCTCAGCACTTTGGGAGGCCAAGGTGGGCAGATCACTGGAGGTCGGGAGTTGGAGACCAGCCTGGCCAGCATGGCAAAACCCTGTCTCTATTAAAAATACAAAAAATAGCTGGGTCTGGTGGCGCGTGCCTGTAATCCCAGCTACTCAGGAGGCTGAGGCAGGAGAATTGCTTGAACCTGGGAGGCGGAGGTTGCAGTGAGCCAAGATCATGCCATTGTATTCCAGCTTGGGCGACAAGAGCGAAACTCCGTCTCAAAAACAAACAACAACAACAACAACAACAAGATAATAAAAATAGAGAGAGAGAGAGAGAGAGAGAGAGAGAGAAATCTGTATGTGCCACAAAGTATGAACCAGATTCAGCTGATGGATTGCCAGCTTTGTCTGATCTAGAAACCTAGACTGATGAAAACATACACTCATGGAAATTTACAGTTATACCTTTAGAGTCTTAGAACCTTAAAAAGGTAGGAACATATCAACTTATAATTCTAGTATTTACTAATTTACTGTTAAGTGAGTTTGTTTGTGTTTTGAGGGGGAGGGGGTCTCTCCATGTTGCCTAGACAGGTTCAAACTCCTGGTCTCAACTCAGCCTTCTGAGTAGCTGGGATTACAGATGTGTGCCACCACTCCCAGTTGTAGAATTTATTATTATTATTATTATTATTTGGACTGCTGCCCAGGCTGGAGTGTGGTGATACAATCATAGCTCACTGCAACCTCTAACTCCTAGGCTCAAGCGATCCTCCTACCTTAGCCTCCCGAGTAGCTGGGACTACAGGCATGCACCACCTTGCCCGGATAATTTTCTTCTTAATTTTTGGTAGAGATAGGGTCTCGCTACGTTGCCCAGGCTGACCTTGAATTCCTGGACTCAAGCGATCCTCCCACCTTGGCCTCCCAAAGTGTTGGGATTACAGGTGTGAACCACTGGAATTTATTTTATCTAGAAAATATGAATTCAGTGCCTGCTGTGTGCCTGGCCCATGCTGGACAACATGAGGGGCATAGTAGTGACTGAGGCAGCCCGGGTCCTGCCCCCACAGGGCTCATAGGTCAGTGGGAGAGAGAGATCCGGCTAGACCGTGATGACCCAGAGGGGTCAGAGACAGGGTAGGGGAGGCACAGGCAGAGAGGTCGGGGCTGCTGACAGAGAGGCACAAGCATCGGGCTGTGATGGGGAAGCCCAAGGACTGCAGGAGCCCATAGGATGTACTTGATCCAGCCTGGAGAATCAAGGAGGACTTCTTGGAGAAGGAGAGGCCTAAGTTCAGGCCTAAAGGGTGAATTGGCATGAACACTGGAGTGAAGGGTGGAAGAGTATTCTAGGTAGAGGAAACTGCATATGCAAGGCCTCCAAAAGTTGGGAGTGGCTTAACTGAGAAGGATACAGGTGAGGAGTAAGTGATGATGGGGGAGAAGCCAGTGGAAACCAGATCCCCTTTCCCTTCCCTTCCCTTCCCTTCCCTTCCCTTCCCTTCCCTTCCCTTCCCT